>NW_027396115.1:0-180016 GCF_047715535.1 Aspergillus foveolatus | reverse complement strand
CTGTATCTAGCTAGTTTTAGGGAGTTCTATTTAGACAGCACGTCCAGATGCCCCCTGGGAGGCCGCAGATCACGTGGGCCCCGTGATCCGCCGAGTGACGTTAAATAATAAAATCAATCAAATCAATCAATCAAATCAATCAAATCAAATCAAATCAAATCAAACCAAACCAAACCGACAGCAGGTTAGAAGAGGATCCGGTCACGTGCCTGGATAGTTATGTAAGCGGAGGATACGGAGCTGAAACAGGACCGTGTCCGAGCCATAATGAGAATGTGGTAATGGCCAGGTTTAGCATAGTCACCTAAGCGCCTATCAAGCATGTTGCGGTTCTTGTTTCTCGTCATTATCTTGGCCTCCACAAGCCCAGAGCGGATGCTTCTCTGCTTTGCCTTTAAGCGAGGCAGGCCACCCTGAAAATGCACGACGACGTGCCGCATACTACGGCCCGCAAGTTCACTGCCTGCGATGTGTGCTATCGGCGGAAGGTCAGTGCCGCATCAATTGGTGGGCCTCTGCTAATGAAAAAGTAGATTAAATGTGACGGCATTCGTCCACGATGTAATTGGTGTCTTCATCAACAGTTGGATTGTACCTATCGGCGGCCATTTCCGAGAAAAGGAGCCAAAAGGACTGCGGCCAGCAGGTGCCGATACCCATCGAGACTTTGTGGCAATTTACCTGCTAACGTTCTTACAGTACTGCGGCCAACAGAGCTAGCTTAATTGAGCGCATACGGCGGCTCGATGAGCGCAGGACGGATGCCATGTCTAGCGGTTAGTCTTCTCTCTTCTATTACACCACGGACCAACCTTCGAGCCGTATTTGATTGCCTTTGAAGTGGGTAGCTCTGCAGGGACAATTGGCGCGTCAGCCACAGAACGCTGCTCGCAAGTCACGTTGACACCGTGCCCTAGAATCATACACTTTGCGGGCTGGGAAATCTTAGATATCAACGATTGCCAGGCTGGAGCTCCGAATCTGCTCCCTGAGGGTCTCCGTTGGATCAAGTCACGCACCGGCATTGCTCTTTCGCTCCCGACTACTCACCATTCCCCTTGGGAGAAGCCTCCTTCGTCCACAGACAATTTGGATCTTTGGCCAAATGGCACAGCTCTAGAACTGCCAACTAAGCCAATACTCAAACAATACCTAGACGCGTACTTGTCATCTCTGATGCACAAAGTTTTCCCGGTAGTTGACTCCTCTTTATTTCCCCTGACAATCCAGGCAGCATATCAGCAACGGGTTCCTGGTCACCAAAGCCCGAACCCTAGCGCGCGAGCATGTGTGTTCGCCTTTACTGCCCTTGTATCCTGCTTGGGTCAAGTCGACCCCGGTAGCAGTGTTGCGCGACCCCCTCCTGTTCCTTGCAGAGAGTATATCATGCAAGCGCGAAGAATTCTGCCAGCTATCGTACAAGAACCGCCTAATTTGGACGCAGTACAGACAACTCTTCAACTGGTAGGCCTTCCCTCGTGTTACATTCAATGAGACACGTCCAGAGTCTGTTCAAAACCTGGGCTCCGGCTTCATTGCTGACTCGCTGGTCTTATATCATTAGGCCCTGATCAGTGTTATCACTGGCGAATTACAAATAGCTGTGTACTATACATCCATTGCCTCGCGATTTATCATAGCTTCAGGGGCCCATACAATGACCGACGCTCTGGCCCCCACTAGCACCCCAGGCGTGATTGCGAAAAAGCATCTTCGCACCCTTTTCTGGCTCTGCTACACCCTTGACAAAGACCTCGCACTTCGCACAGGCCAAGCGCATGTCCTCAAAGATGATGATTGTGCACTTGACATACCGCCCGCCTATCACGAGCACCTTCATTCATGTCTGGATCATTCCCCTGGAACCGATGCCGACATTCGCGGCCCAATTTTCCCTGTCGATCTACGTCTTAGCATGATTAAAGCTCGAGCGTTCACAGCGCTGTACTCCTACAACGGCCTCCGCAAGTCTGACGCCGAACTCATCCGATCTATCCGTGAACTTGACGAAGAGCTCGAGTGCTGGAGAACATCCCTACCGCCGCATCTCCGGCCGCAGCTTTCCTTTATGCCAAAACATGAAAAACCGAAGAACACCTTTCTGATCCTCACTCACATGAGCTACTACTCCTGTGTAAACCTCATCCACCTCGCCAGCAGTCGATGCAATGCATGGCGGTCACCTTCCCTGGATGGAGGTGCACTGATACACGGGCTTCAGTCAAGCCTGACTGTCTCCGTCGAAGCCAGCCGCTCATTACTTCTTTTTCTGAGGGACTCTGAGTTTCGGGTGAGTGCAGGGAGTTTCTGGTAAGATTCAAAACTATCTGTTTTATATACGTCGTTAATATGTGCCTAAAAATTTGCGTTCGTAACATAGGGTCCTTCTCTTCTATTCCATGTCAGCAGTTATAACCATCTTTTGCAATTTGCTCCAGAGGCCCGATGCAGATAATGTGGAGAGCGATATGAAGCTTCTTACCCTTGCGGAGCAGACCACTGGACGACTGTTTTTGAGACGAAATAACCCAATGGACAGGGTTATTGACTTGGCGCCCATCAATGAGTTCATTTCGTGGCTGCGCAAGCATGCCGAGCGCGCAATATAGGGGCGACCACTTACGGAAGGCTGCTGGTTGTTGCCGGTAGGGCAAGAGGCGATCAAGTGACGTTCTCTACTGATAGCATTTCCTCCGGCGGATACTGTATTCAATTGAGGAGAGCCAATTGATGAACAGACAATCTTATAGTGAATGGCGCCTACCTACGGGCACTATACCGAGACTCTTAAGGGCTTGCCTACACTATTATACTACGCTATTACCTAGTATTTTCCCAAAGGCATCTTGCACAGAGCATCATAAGTTTTTACTCTCTATAGTGACCCGAATATACCAGCCTCTACCAGAGATGAACCGGTAACTCGACTGCCAACATACTTGGCATCGGGTGTTTGTTGGGAATATGAAAAATCATCTCTCGTAGATTGAGTATGAAACTAGACGTCTACTGACAAATTCATACTTAAATAAGATTTGCATTTATTGTGAACGGTCCGGGCTAGACTTCGTCAGGTTGGCCGTTGTGCCTTGCCATCTTCCCAGTTTTTAAACCATTCAACGCGCACGAGTTGCCGTAAGTACAGGTAGGTTCATGCGGGCGGCACTGCTTCGAGATGTTAAGCCCCCTGCGGCCGTGGACGTCAACAAGTGGTCTTGTAATGTGTAGCGCTTGAGCCCGTTACTCGTCTATCATCGTATCAGATGACCATTTGAGGTGCACTGCAGTACATGGATGTTTAAGTAACTGCTGACAACGACTCTGCGCCAAGCCATTTCCCAGTCTAACACTATCTACCGGGTTCTCCCCTGTGTGCACGGCGAAGGCAGAGGGAGATGAAGGATGTGATTGTGGATCTCTGCTTGAACTCCTCGACATCGACTCTCGAAGCTTACAACTGGAATGCAGACGCAGGCCCCGCAAACCTGCGTCGATCATTCTGGAATGGAGGCGAAGCGCGGGTTTCGGATATGCTTTCCGCCTTGAAGTAGTATGCAGTCTAGGTAGTGATCAACAATCTCCGGTTCAAACGGGGATGCGGTATGCACTCTGTAATTGATACAGCCGGACAGTGTACTCCATTCCACAACGCCTGGTGCATGAACTCAGAGACAACAGTGTTCCAGGCCTAGCAAAGCAAAAATGTAGGTTGGCTATCCAGCTTTGGCGTGGAAAAGTATAACGTAAAAAGAACTCCTTCGTCGACTGGCTCGGGATTTGCATCGAGCCTGCTGCAGATACTCACGAGAGTTGAAGACTGGAGTTTCGGCCAATAGTTGGAGCGGAAAGGATCCGTGAGACTCAAATATTTTCCTTGCGCCTGGGGATCACAGATGGACTGTGCTTCTACTTTGAGTAGGTCAATTGAAAACTTGGTGTGCACTGCGGTTGTCCACTCGGCGATCCTCTCCACAATTTCCCTACCCCGCAGTCCCCCGGCATCTTCGCAGTTGGACCCTTGGTTAGCCTGTGTTTCCAGAACACGGCGGGGCTGTTACGTTTGCCCTTGAATCTTCGACAAAGATATTCATCCATCGCCAGATGCGGCGCATATTCGCTATTTCATCTCGCATGCTTCGCTTAGAGCGTTCTTCATGGATGGGAGATCGGTGCAAAGATACCCCACATCAGTGTACACAATATGCAAGGCCGACTCATAATGGAATCATAGGTGTTTGAGGTAACCCTTGCGGAAGTGATAAGCATTCCTGATGGAGTATTGATGGTCTCCAGTGCGAGTTCAACGAATAGTCTTCAGACCTCTTTCACCTGAGAGTACCGTTCTGATTCGCCTTCGATTCTCGAATTCATCCAGTATTTGAGAGAAGAGATACGGTGTTATCAGTATCCCCTCCGAACAGAAAGCTCGTCTGCAAACGAACGGAAACATCCATCTGCATGAAAGTGTCATCAGCTCCAGCAGCTCCGGGTGCTAAATTTGTCTAGTAACCCTTGGTGATGACATAGCCGGACAGAAGAGGTCAAGTGAGGAGGCTTCCGTTCGGGTCTGGACGCAGCCGTCCATGGGCCGACTAAGCACCTGATACTGTTACCAATCTGTCGCCAGTACAGTGGCGCTCTGGTTGCCCAATCAAACTCTTCTAAACCAGGCTGCATACAGCACTGCATGCGCGCATGCAATAAAGTGGCTTTCATAGGGATCGATATAGGACAACCAGTCGTCATAGGTAACAGGTATGTAGGACAAAAGGCTTCAACTACCACGGGCGAGACTCGACATCGAATGGAGTATACGGCTGAATGAAATGATTAACGCCGGACGTTGAACATTTTGTATGTGGCGTTTGGCCGTCCACGGTGCTGTCGAGATCGAATCTTTTGGGATGTCTGGCGATATTAGCCCAGGATGACTATACTTATAATCATTTATGTTATATCCATGGATGTATATCCTTCGGCGCTCGACAATGATGACATCGATCTCGGCGGAACACTGTTGGAGTCGGCGAAGGCCTATCTTTCACCATAATAACAACGGTACCCCAACAACGAGCCGTCTTGACAGCCAGCAATACGTAGAATAATATAATCCACGCTAATGCTAGAAGAGCCGGGGTCCCGACGAATAACGGGCTTCTCCAACTTAGAGCGAAAGAAGCCTTGTAAAGGTAACACGGAAACTGGCTGAGTAAACAGTCATGGTGTCTCGGCTTCGTCCACACTCGTGGTAAGGCCAGAAAGGTTAACTAGCATGACCCTCTTCTGTAGGATATATTGAAACTTCCGTTCGTGATCTGGCTTGGGACTAAGGGACGAATTGCGTCTGTTTGTGGCGTTCTTAATTGTCCCGGCGGGTGGAGCAGACCTCCGATCATAGGGTAGAACAGATCGGAGCCGGTAATTTCGACAGGTCAATTGCTTCAATTCCTCCAAATCCGCTGAGAGACTGTGTGCGTTCCATCAACGTCCTGAGAAAGGCAGGGAAAAAAAAAAAAAAAAAAAAACACATAGCGGGATCGACAGTCCGGAATCCAACTTTAGTAGAAGACAGTGGATGTTTTGGACTGGCATGATCTCCACGTGATCTTCCCTACCGTTTATCCGCTAGTACGGGCTCTTAGTCAGGCCGCAATCGCGAACCATTGGTCAACCTCAGAGCACTCGCTCTGCACTCTTGAGTCTTGACTTCCAGTCCGTTACTCTGCTGGGCTCTATCTACTCCCATTCACCTATCTATCCCCGTCTCCAAATATTTCTCTCCTTACTGAATCTCCTGCTCCGGCTTTCGGACAAGCCTTTGGTCGCTCACCCCTGCTCAAACGTCAACTGGTGCGGATCATCCTAGCTTCGCGTTGACCGTCGCGCCATTCAATCCCCCCGCATAGCCGCTTTCTCACGCTGTTTCAAGTTTCGACTTCTTAACCTCTTACGTGATCAGTCGGTCTTTTTCTCGACCCGTTCTCTTCCTGAGAAGAGAGCGTCATCTCGGCTGTTACGTCCACGATTTTGATCCGGTAATCCGTCGCGGTAGGGCTGCTTGTGCTCTTCACCACCCCCGCGATTTCGCCATGGCCGGTTAATGCAGCGAATGAATCCGTAGCCAACCAACGAGGGCTTCCGCTCTGCCCTGCAAACGGTTCTGCTCAATTTACAGTTACACGTCCCGGCTATTCATCGTTCTACATCCTTTGACTTCACGCACCGGGACCCGTTCCCTCCTCTCGGCGAAAACGTCTCGCCAGCATGGCGGGCAATGACGCGGAAAATGTTCAGTACCTTACTCCACCGGCCGTGAATGCCTTACGGCAGGAGGCCCGGAGTGTCGATCCGAAGAATCTCCCTACGCGTACTCTGAGCAGTGATACAATGCGTGAAGAACGGGAAAACCTGAGGGAAGCAGCGGAGCAGACCCTAAATGTCATCGTCGACCTGGATTTAGAAGGGCGTGTCAAATGGGTTAGTCCGTCCTGGAAGCAGGTCGTGGGTACAGATTTGGATACGATAGAGCGGCGGTTGATCTCTGACGTTCTGGTGGACAACAAAAGTGCTTTTCTCGACGCGATAGAATCTCTGAAGGAGGATGACTCCCGCAGCCGGTTCATCCGTGTGTCAGTGCAGCTTGGTCCTGATTCAGTGTTTAAGCACTCACCTGCACCACGGCCTCTAAAGCGGGAGCATACGGATGGAGCGGATAGTGCGGCGGAGGAGCCTTCGTTCGAGCCGGAGGAGGATGGCTCAGCCATTCTCAACCTCGAAGGGCAGGGTATTATGGTTTATGACCGTACGGCCGAAGGGGTCGCCCACGTAAGTATCCGTCTTGTCCTCGGAAAGCCTACATGGACTGACATGAACTGCAATAGACTATGTGGATGTTGCGGCCATATTCCAAACCACGAGAAGTTACCATCGACTTGCCATCATCCTTGGTAGAGTCTTTGGGCGTCGGAGCCGAAGTTCTAGCAAACTACCTGACGGTTCTAGCGGAGGCGGCTGCCAATGAACCGGATCAATCCAAACACCCTGCACCTGAGCCTGTCTTATGCCGCATTTGTGAGCGTCAAATAACTCCTTGGTGGTTCGAGAAGCACTCGGACCTTTGCCTGCAAGAACATCAAGCAGAGATGGACGTTCAGATTGCCCAAGAGAACCTCAATGAGCACCGGCATGCTATAGTGAGAGTGCTAGACGCGTTAGAGGCAAGGCAGGGTAGACCAATAAATTCTCGCGATGGTGGCTCCCCTCAATTGCCTCAACCAGAATATAAAGGTCTGCCCATCGGACCCTCGCCCGTCGCTTCGGCGCCTTCCTCAGGGTCTACGTCTACCACTAGCTCCGCTCCCGCAACTCCTCCTAGGTCCAGAGACCAGTCAGTTTCGGGGTCTGGTCATATACGTGCCCGTTCTTTTGCAGTTCGACGACCACTAGCTCGAGTTGTTGAGTTGATACTCGATCTTTGCGATACAGCTCTAGAAATCAACATGCCAGTTCTTAGAGAGTCGCGTGGCGACAACGGTGACGAATTCCGAACCATGTCACCACAATCGGAGTCTCGTATTTCTCAGGTGCTTCAATGGCAGTCACCAAGCTCTAATACTCTGGAACAGGAACAAGGTCTTGCTGCGCTGTGTATGGATACAGAGCAAGTCGCGAGATCAAAGGTTGATGCGGTTATTCGTCATCGCCGAATAGTTGAATACGCGGAAAGGATTCGCATTGAGTATACAGTGCTGGTGGAAGAATGCATTACGGCGGCACTGAGAAAGGCCGAGCGTATCGCTGCCGGACAACTGAGTGATTCTAGCTCCTCTGAAGATGAGACGCCTCCAGATGAGACAATTTCCGATCCATCTGCCTCCTCAGCTTCTATCTTAGTGCAAAATGCTGGTCATGAGTCTGAGCTACCTCCGCCAGTGTCTGCTTTGACGATGTCGATGCGTGATGCAACGGATCGCTTCCAGTTGGGTCATTCCTCCGAGGGGAAATCTTCATCTGCTGCTGTTTCAACTGGCCCATCTAGTCCTATGGAATGTCCCACTCCTCGCTCACACAAGAGTGTCGCGAACCTGCTGGGGACTTCTCAGCCGTCGCGGCGTGGTTTGTCCTTGGCTGATATCGATTCAGGTGACCAAAGTGATAGCAGCATTGTCTCGTCTTCTATAACTGGAGCTATGCGGACTGACTCCCCGTCATCGGATCGGAGTCTGGAACGTAAGCGCAGAAGCCTGGTGCTTCCGGGCCTGTCCAGCTCGCCACGGCGACAGCATTCGCCAGCTAGAGTATCTGGGCCTCATTCGCCGCTGCGTATGCCTAAGCCGCGTCTTTCTACTGGGGCTGAGAGTTTATCATCGCCAATCGTGTCGCCCTCGTCCAATCTAGGCGAGTTGGCTCTTCATCATTATCGACATCACCGCCGTCAATCGTCAACGACATCTTCTGATTTGCCCAGGCCGCCTGTATCACCTCATTTGACGACTGCAAGCCAACCCCAGCCACGCCCGTCACCTCCATCCATCAAAGACTTTGAAATCATCAAGCCCATAAGTAAGGGTGCATTTGGCAGTGTCTATCTGTCCAAAAAGAAGACGACTGGGGAGTACTATGCGATCAAAGTGCTCAAAAAGGCTGATATGGTTGCCAAGAACCAGGTCACCAATGTTAAAGCCGAGCGAGCGATCATGATGTGGCAAGGGGAAAGTGACTTCGTTGCGAAGCTTTACTGGACGTTCTCCAGTAAGGACTACCTTTACCTGGTCATGGAGTATCTCAATGGAGGCGACTGTGCTTCACTTGTTAAGATCCTCGGTGGCTTGCCTGAGGACTGGACAAAAAAGTATATCGCTGAGGTTGTCCTAGGCGTTGAGCATCTCCACAGTCGAGGCATTGTGCATCGCGACCTCAAACCAGACAACCTACTCATTGACCAAAAGGGCCACCTGAAGTTGACAGATTTTGGTCTGTCTCGCATGGGGCTAGTCGGTCGTCAAAAGCGCGTTCTGAAGAGCATGAACGAACAATCAGGAGATATTCTAAAGCAAGGCTCATTTCCTCGAGCCACCTCAATAGCTTCGTCTCGATCTGCTTCGTTCGACTTCCAGGGTAGTGGCTCACCAGGTTCCACTCCGTTGATCACGCCAGATGTAGCAGGCAGCATGCCTCAGCCGTCCTACTTTAACTTGAACCAGAGTGGGCTTAGTCGACAACCATCGCGTCGAGCATCTGGGTATCGCAGTGACAGTGGGGGCAGCGAAAACCTGAATGCAATTTTCCGAACATTGTCATTGAACGAAGGTGAAACGTCTAGTGCCATGCCTATTCCTCCTCCTCCCCCTTCTGACAGCGCACACGAGGAAGAGGGCCAGAGTGAGCCAGCCGAGTCCCCTTACTTACAACCACTTCAGCCGACGCACAGTAACGTGTCGACGGGTACCCCTCCTCAGCAAACCATGATGCCGCCTTTAATGGCACTGTTTGACCCCGAGGATCACAACAGACGTTTCGTGGGTACACCGGATTATCTGGCACCAGAGACAATCAACGGTGTTGGTCAGGACGAAATGAGTGATTGGTGGTCTTTAGGCTGTATCATGTTCGAATTTCTTTTCGGCTATCCTCCTTTCAATGCAGCCACCCCGGACGAGGTTTTCGAGAACATACTTCATCGAAGAATCAACTGGCCCGACGAAGTTGAGGAACTGGCATCATCTGAAGCCATTGACCTCATGAACAAGCTCATGGCCATCAACCCCCGGGAGCGGATAGGCGCGAACCTGGAAGAGAAGTATCCCAATGGTGGAGCAGAAATTCGGAGTCATCCTTGGTTTGCAGACATCCATTGGGATACCCTCTTAGAAGATAAGGCTCAATTCGTCCCCAACCTGGAAAATCCCGAAGATACGGAATACTTTGATGCTCGGGGTGCCACACTCCAGGCTTTTACTGAAGAAGACGAGAGTTCTCCTCAGGCTCCGGTTACAACTGGCTCATATATTGACCGACCGCATGACGCTCTTTATAAAGTTCGCTCACAAGTTAACTTAATCAAGCGGCCATTGATGCCCCTGCATATTCCTCCCCACGTTCGGGAATCCCGAAGCAGAAGATTGAGCGAGCCCTCATTGGCAGATGACTTTGGAAATTTCGCGTTCAAGAATCTTCCGATGTTGGAGAAGGCTAACAAAGATGTGATTCAGAAGCTACGACAAGAGGCGTTGCAAGCACAACAACGCCAGTCAAGCAATGCAGGAACTCAGCAGCAACCGCAGACACAGGGCCAAACCCAGACAATCGGTCCAACTCTACCCTCTGGACCGTCGCTTGATGGAAGCCCATTGCCAATGTCTCTCCAACGGACCTTGTCCCAGTCAAAAGGCAACAACAGACCTGCGTCTCCATCTTCCCTCAGTCAGGCCAACTCATCACCAAGTCGACCCTCGCAGCCTTCATCTCCTCTTCTTGTTCAGTTTAGCACAGGTCATAACCATGAGCGCAGAAAAACCTCAGGATCGTCCTCAACGACAGCTTCGCACCAGTCGAACGGATCGTTCCAGCCTACTTCTGCTGATCAAACTCGCGTGGCAAACAGCAATAAATTCGGCTCTGCCTCATCGTCGCCCATCAAACCCAACCGGGTTGGAACACATTCTCCCGATAAATCAGTTCCAGGTCCACACCGTCATGGGAGTGCCCCGTCAACAAGGACACGATCACAAACTATTGGTTCACAGGATGGCGAGCTCTCTTCATCTCTAGCCAGAGAAACCTACGTCCCTGGTCACCACAAACGCCGAAGCCAATTGTTTGACGTCTCGCCTTCTTCATCGGACAATGAGGATCCTCGAGCGAAAGCTTTACTAAAAGTGCAACGACGCCGCCAGAGCTCAAGGCGGCTTTCGCAAATCAATTTTGCTGATGGTCCTTTCTTCAGGCCCTTGGACATCCTCATTTGTGAAGATCATCCAATCTCGCGCTTAGTCATGGAGCGTCTTTTTGAGAAACTTCGTTGCCGCACTATTACAGTTGCCAATGGGGCAGAAGCAGTACGCTATGCGCTCAGTGAGGTTCAATTCGATATCATCATGACAGAGTTTAAGCTCCCGCAAGTTAATGGAGCCGACGTTGCGCGGATGGTCAGAGAAACTCGTAGTGCCAATCGCCATACGCCAATCATCGCGGTTACCAGTTATCTCAAGGATCTCCCAGAAACACATCACTTCGACTCACTGATCGAAAAGCCACCGACCCTGACAAAGCTTACGGAGGTTCTCTGCAAATTCTGCCAGTGGAAGCCGCCTCCAAAAGACTACAATCCATCAATGTTTGCTGCTCGCCATACGCCTCCTACCCAATCTGACCATAGTCCAAGCTCAACAGTATCATCTGGGTTCGCACTGGTACCATCTAGCTCATACCGGGGTTCTAGTCGTGAGGAATCTGTCGGCAGCAGTTATTTTGGGGATCTGGATTCCATCAAAGCTGAGGAAGCTCCTGTCATTGTAAGCCGGCAAACGGACGACTGGTCCCAGGGCACGGGAGGTTTGGGTATATCTGAGGACTCAACTTCCGGACAAGGTAGCGCAGACTCAAATCGCGAGGCCCAGAGCTCAACGGTTCCCTTCCCCGGCTTGCCTCACGCCGCTCCCAGTCCACCAGCATTGAGTCCTTCGGGTATGATCACTCCGCGAAAACAGCGCTCTAGTGATGCCATCCGAGCAAAGAGAGAGTCGCTCGAACGCAAACGCTACGAGTGTGCGGAGTCCGGCGATGATGAAGATGAGGAGCTAGGAAATCTGCCGTCCAGGACGCAAAGTCCAAGGAATCGGGCGAATCGACCGGGCTCTAAGCTGGGTATTGAGATGATGAGAACCAATAGCAGGGGTAGCGTCATCAGCACAAGCGATGATGCTCTTAAGAAAGACAAAGAGGTCGGAGAAAGGAGCAGGAGCGGTGGTTCCGACGACGCTGATGAACATGCACGCGATAGAATTAGGTCCGGTCGGAGCTCCTTGGAAAGCAAATTTGAAGATCTCAACATCCCCGAAGAGGCTATTTTACCATCTATCGAAGATGATTTAAGCCCCAGGAACTCGCCTTCACCTCTCGCCCTGGCCTCAAGGTCTGTACTGTTGATCCCTGACGCCAAGCCACCATACTCTCGGTATATCACGGAGATTTACAAACGGGCAGACAGTACTGCGAGCTCTGAATCCCCTAAGCGAGGACAGATAACTCCCCCGGTCGTCTTTCCCAGTCAGTCTCAGAATCCCAGCGAGGCGTACCCGAGTACTCCCCCGATCGTCTTGGACGGCCCGGCCGACTCGAGGCCATATCAATCAAGTCTCACCCCCATCCCAGATTCTGACGCCACGCCTCGGCCCATGCATACGCCTCGCCCCAATCCTGATACAGAGAAAACTCCTCGACCAGGGAGGTGAGGAAGGGATAGAACCGTCCACGTCTGTATTTTTCCATATACCATAGAGTCGACCTGAACGTCCTGAATGCATGCATCCCTCCACTTCGTCCAGCGAGCTTTATTATACCTGTCATCCTTATTTATGTCCTCTACTTCCGTACATTGCACGTTTCTTGATGCCCTAATATCTCACGACTCAACTTGATTTTCTTCTCGCCCGCTCCAAGCACATTTCTGTCAAAATATGCTTTCCTTTCTGTTTACCGTTGTCTCGTCTTGTTCAGGCTTAAGCGGGTGTTTGGGCGCGATATCCGTCTTAGGATTCCATTTTTTTGATCTTATATCGACTCGACCAGGCTGTTCGAGCTCTACATTCTCTCAGTTTTCTTCTTTTTCTTTCGGAAGGTCTTCTGTCCTCTCCTGCCTGGTCTGTTTCTTCTCGTTTGTATCTATCTATCCATCAGGTTATCAACTTGGCACTGGTTCCAAAGCAGGAAGAAACCAGACCAAAACTTGCTTCAAGACTGTTGTATCTATATGTTAGCATCTCCCATGCAATGCATCCTTACTGGAACCGATTAATACCGTTGCTGTCGCGGGAAAAGCTGAGATGCTTTGCTCGCTTTTCGGCCAGAGTCCGTGCTAGAGAAGTATGTAGATACGATCGGGCCTTTAATTCTAGATGCTAATGCTAAATCGATAAGAGTAGGTATATTTGAAACAGAACAACATACATATTGGACTAGGTGAATGGTATAACACTGACGAGAGATGGACATTTAGTACAGGGCTCGGACAGCCTGGAATGAATTGTTGGGGGACTAAAGTCCATGTAAGCAGGCAGTTCAGCTATGGCTAACTACATATCAAGAAGTATAGACGTGAATATCTGCCAGCTCTTAGTAAGAGTAGACCGTATTAGCATGAGATGAAAAAGCATGATATTTCGAATATATACAGGCAATAAATATACAGACATATATATATATATGAAACATATGTCGGATATCTCATAGACCCAGAGGTGCAAGGTGTCTCCGTTTGCACCACCCCGCTATGCAATTGGATCAATATTGAGATCGTTTGATCAGTGTATATTTATAGTTGATGCTCATCGAAGTTACTCCTAGTTCTTTAGCAATTAATGCACTTGACGATCTACTCGTTGACATACTAAACGACAACATATAACAAAATATATAGACAATAGACACTCGCAAATATAAGATCAGGGCAGTCTCCCTTTGAGCTTCTATATATGTACTCAACGCCGAGTCACAATCAAAAACAATTGTCAGAAATCCTGAATCATTCGTGCTGAGTCGCTTTTGGATTCTGAATATCAAACAAATAATGAAGTGCGCATGAATGATAGTATGTGTGCAGTTTATATATCTAAGAGTACGCAGCTGAAGCTATAGATAAATTGGAATATAAACAGTGACGTATATATCAAAAAAGAAAGAGAAGGTATCAGATAGCCGCCATGGATGTGCATAAGAGGCGCTCCAAATAATGAAACGAAGGAGCTCGAAGCTGAGAGATATGATGTGCGAAGAGATATGGGTGAGTTAAATGAATGTATATGAAAAATATGTATAAGAAGAGTAATTATAGGAGGGAGAGATGAAGTATTGATGCGCAGGAAAAAGGCCATATAACAGGCTCAATAGTAGGGCGTCTCATAGCTTTTTCTCGTCAGGATGATAGGAAGGAGAAATAGGGCGGATAGCGGCAGCCGAGGAAGAACCTTGCTCGGAAGAACGGCCTTGCTCCATCAAGTCTTCCTGCCGGGTGCTGTGGGAGTGGGATCGATGACGAAAAAATCGATTGCGGCTGATGGACGAAAGACTGTTTGCGCCCTGGGAATCAATCGAGTGCCGGGCTTCGTTGGTAGAAGTCGGCACAGTGAGGTTGGTACGAGAGCCTGAGTTTCGTTGGCGAGATGACTCTACGCTCTGTCTCTCCGCCTCTTCCTCCTGGATCCGGCGTTCGGCAATCACCTGACGCACTGCAGATTCGGCTGCAGGACTCCGTGCTTCAAAGACGTCGCCCATAATGTCGTTGCTGGCCACGTCTCGCATACCGAGCGAGAAATCCACATGCTTCCGGGATGAGAGAGACACGCCGCGAGCTCTGGCGTTGGCAGCAACCATGCCCTTACGCAGAATTGAGGGACGGCGGTATGAGGGACTGTGACCCGGCTGATGGTGCTGTTGGTCATCGCCACTTAATGGGGTATGTGGTGGATGTTGACCGCCGTCATCGTTGGCTGGAGGGGCGTCACGAGCCTGGTATGGGGGAGGAAAACCAGCAATATGATAAGGAATATCAACGCTGGCACCCTGGAGGTTCATGCGAGGTCCTTCAATACCAATTTCTTGCAGAGCAACCATGAGCATGCAAATGAACTTGTTCCGACGTTGCAGACGTAAACCTTCATTTTGCCAGTTGGACTTGTAGAAGAAAACGACGTTAAGAGTCACGGAGAAGTTCTCCGTGACCGCACGTAGCTCCGTCAGGATATTCGTCTGAAATTCACGACGTTCGCTCCGAACGAATTCGAGCAGTCGCTGGCGAAGCGCATCCATCTGCTCTAGAGTGGTCCCGTACTTGATAACGACGGGGACAGCTTCCGCAAGTGCTCCGGATCTGCGCTGGTTGAGAACGAATAAGGTG
Source organism: Aspergillus foveolatus (assembly GCF_047715535.1). Taxonomy (NCBI): domain Eukaryota; kingdom Fungi; phylum Ascomycota; class Eurotiomycetes; order Eurotiales; family Aspergillaceae; genus Aspergillus; species Aspergillus foveolatus. Next base: position 164,904 of record NW_027396115.1, on the reverse strand, counting down.
TTCAGGTAGCTGTTCGGCGCTTGGACAATGTGACCTTGCATCTTCTTAAATTCGGTGTATAGAAGCGAGATTTGTTTGACGTAGTAATCATCGCCCAGACCAGATTCACCGGAGTTACCGTAGATGGTCACACGGTCACCAACATCGAAGGGATGCTTGACAAAGACGAAGACGACAGACTGGAGGAACTCCTGAGCGGTGGCTGAAAAAAGCCAAGACAGAGCAAGAATACTGGAGCCGGCCGAGGTAAGGACACCGGCAGCGGAGGTTGAGATGAGGGTCAAAAAGACGATGATAGCGATGACGGCAACAAAGAACTCGAAGACATTGCCAAGCCTAGAAACCACCGAGTCAAGATCCTTTAGAGATGCAGTAATGGCCTTGCGTTCCCGACCAATCTCCACACAGACTGCCTCCAGCTCCTCCATGGAAATGTCGCCGTTCATATCCTTGTCGAACATGCTAAAGGCAGCTTCCGCCTCCTCATTATCATCGAAAGCCTCTTTCAAATCACCAGGGAACACCGTGTCAAAACCTTCTCGAACAAAGGTACGATAGAGCCGTCGTGCTAGGGTCTGACAGCCAGCTGTTGTCCTCAAAAGAGCAATAACGACTTGAGAAGGATGGCTGCTGCTATTAACCTTTCGGCCAGTGAAGTCCGCCGCAACGGCACCGGCAACGTCCCCAACTTTGTTCAAGGCGCCGAGAGCAAGACCCCTGGCCTTACCCGCGTAGCGCAAGGGAGTTTTGGCGCCACTACCTGATTTGTCCTGTTTCTCTTCAAAAGCTTCGTCCGTCTCAGCGATCCTGTCCCGGGAGAAGGCGTACAATTTGGTAAGACTCCCAATCTGGAACTTATTGATCTCGATTCGGTCCGAATACGTGCGCCGGTGAAAGCTCATGGCAATGAGCTGAAGCAAGAACTTCTCTATGAGATTTAGGATTGTCCACACGAAGACTGAGATGATGATCTTATTGAGAGTGTTCTCCCAATCTCGAGTGCGACTATTACCGTCGACATGGTGATTTTTCATGGTAGGCAAGAAGGAAATTTCCACACCCAGCCACCAAAGGAATAGCGTAACAGGAAGCTCCAACTGCTTTGCAACATCGCGCCATTTCTTTGAGTTGTTCGTGAAGATACTGGCAAATATGTTGACCGGGGTAGGTAGAAGTTTAGCTACAATCTATCAGGCATTAGCACGCGAACTTAGCAGGGTTCATGAGGCATAGTGCAACATACTCGTCCAGCCCACAGTGTCAACCAAACGATTTCCAACCAGACCGAGAACCACAGCAGTTCGACACCACCCACGCTCGCATCTGGGTAAGCCAGCGCACCAACCAGCAGAGGAATGAGTAGTATCAAAACAAGAGGCACAATGTAAGTGAAATAGCGCACGATGAAGCTGGATTCGTGGACCCTCTTGATAAATTTAGAAACGCCCGTGGAGGGATTCTCGGGTGGGTTATAGACAGCAGCCTTCTCGTGCAATGGATTCGTAGCCTCGTCAAATTCATCAACGTCTTCTGCTCTCCGCGAACGGGAGCGGGTTAAAGAGTGCACATCACCGCTCCGAGCGTCCTTCTCGGTTCCATGAGTAGACCGCGAAGCAACCCGTTCAGCTTCAAGTACTGCTAAATCATCTTCAAGTCGCATGGCTTGCTCCCGCGCTGCGGACGGAGAACGACTTGTTTTGTCGAAGTCTTGGAAAGTGGTATCAACTTGGAGGTGAGAACCATATTGAGCTCCTGCGTAAGCTCCATCGTGAGGTTGAGATTCATCATGGACGTAGGCGTTTCCATCGACGGTCGGGGACGAATCACTATCTGATCTTCGCCTTCTTTCGGCCGCCGGATATGAGGATTCAGGTACCTCGTTCACCGGTGTTGTCATGGCGGCGCCAGGCCGAGTGAAAGCAGCCGGGAGAGCTGTTCACTGAGGCAAAAGGAATGCAACTGACACTAACTGGTGTTGAGATATGAGAAGCGTACCAGGCGAGGAAGGGAAGGCAAGAATGGGACAAGAAGGAAATAAACAATAGATCAAGAGGACAATGAAGAAGAAAAAGAGTATAAAGAATATACCGAGGATGAAAGGAGAGGCTGGAGGCAAGCAGGAGAGAGAAAAGGATTGACAGCGCAAAGCAGAGGCGAGTCAAGCGGAGATGAGGGTGGGGAAGCTCCCGAAACTGTGGCTCCTATACTTACTCGTGCAGGGTAGGGTCCTGCCGACCTCTGCTATGGCACTTTTCAACAATACTATGCAACCTGATTTGATCAGTGAGTCACTGAAGAATCCAGAAGAGCAATCGTCCGCAGCATCATAGTAGTAGAGACGTCTATGCAGTAATTGAGACGAGAGAACGAGAGGGTGACGCGCCGAGCAATCCACCAGAGGTCGAGATCAAGGTGAGGAGACCCGATCGCCATTAGGAGGTGAAGCATTGGCCCAGTTCAATATGGTGGAGACGAGCCGGTATTTCGTATTTTTTCTGGAACATATGCTAAGTTTTTCGTGGCCCTCACTATGGGTAGCGATATTTCGTAGAATCGAGAGTCTAGCCATCTTAGCTTCTGGTTCTTCCAGTCTTCTGCTGACTCGGCCCGGACGACAATCCTTTGCACCAGGCATTGAGTTCCGTGGGCAGCTCTGACCACCGACGTAATCTCTGCATCTCAAGCCAATCGAATTTTATCTCAAACGATCGTACGCGGCAGCCTTAAAGAAACGGGGCTGGTGGCGGCACGCCAAGAAACGCCACACCAGGCACTCCCGGCTCTTCTCGACCGTTTGGCCATTTCACAGTTATCAGGTCGTCCGGATGTGCAACCTGTCCTGAGCAGTGCATAGGATGGAATGGAAAACCTCCGACGAACGATCAGATTCCTTTCATGACTATATCAGAAAACTAGAGGCGAAGGAAAAGGTATATACGGAGCGACCTCGATTGGCGAGCGTTGATGTCTTGGCTGTACAAATACTCATTACAATTAGCGCTGTATAATTTCATCGCACAACAAACGTTGTGCATAACGCGATCCACGTCCCTCATTCCTGACTAAGGTGTTAATCTGGACGCTTTCGAGCTATCGAGCTGTTCTTCATTCCATGTTAAAATAAGCTCGTTACATTTACTTCGCTGAGGCAGATACTTTAGTCTACAATTAATGCAGAGATATACATGGTAAGCTTTCCTGGTCAACAATGTGGTGTATTTTTCTGGGTTCACAATGCTGTCGACCAACACTTGCTTCATGAGCGAGGGTACTCCACGATGCCCCAGCCCTAGCAAGTCGAAGATAGGAGCACTTTGTATTTAGGAGTTACTACTCATTCCTGATGCTTTGCCTATCTCTGAGTACTGATTGTTTTAAGATTTTAGAACGGATGCTTTTAGCATAGCGCTACCAGTACCGTACCTCGGATAGAGTCCCACATTCACACAGTTGATCGCACGTGGTGGAGTATAAGTTCAGATGGATAGCGAGCTAGAAAATAAGATAGTATAACCTGCCTAGATAGAGACAAGATGCTTTGAAATGTGCTATGCATGTAGATGTTAAGAACAGCCACAGTAGTGTGATGATTGGCGGTGCAGTCACTGCTCTTTGAGGCTAGTGACGAACGCCTTCTTAGATGATCCGGGCGCTTTCTCCTCCTTCCCATCTCCCCATCAACGCTTTTTCTTCCAACCGTCATCTGTTGTCTAATTGAAGACTGTCAGGGCGTCTCTTGTCCTTTTAGACTTATCAGCGCTATCTGATCTGTTATCCACAATGCGAGGCGAGGTACGAACATCCCTTCTGTTGCTTTATTTACCTTTGTTTCCCCCGCACCACGCGTTAGGAGCCCCTCCCCTGAATATCGGCCTGGCGGATAGGCGTTGTCCAACCTCTGTCTATCGCGACCGATCGCGCCTTTGTTTCGTTAAAGCTGTAAGCATTGATTTTTCTAACTATGAATTAGGTTTGCCATATCCATATCGGCCAGGCTGGTACTCAGCTGGGTAACAGCGCTTGGGAGCTGTAAGTCCTCACCGCTTCTTACTGTTATCAACACCACAACAAGAGCTCACCACTTGTTTGTGTCAACCACTAGGTATCTTCTTGAGCATGGCCTCGGCGCCGATGGACGTATGGAGCCCGAGAAGGGTGAGGAAATCAACGCGGGCGGTTCTTTCGAGACCTTCTTCACCGAGACTGGTAGCGGCAAATACGTTCCCCGATCTATCTTCGTTGACCTAGATCCATCGGTAAGGAGAACCTGATACCAGACAAGCAAGGAACAATATTGGCTAATAGTTGTTAGCCAATTGATGAGATTCGTACCGGAGCCTACCGTCAGCTCTTCCACCCCGAACAGCTAATCAGCGGAAAGGAGGATGCCGCCAACAACTGTATGGCCTCAGGGAGTGGAAGAGAATATGATTGGGAAGACCTACTGACTATTTACCGCAGACGCCCGTGGTCACTATACTGTTGGAAAGGAGCTCGTTGACACTGTTGTCGACCGTGTCCGCCGGCTTTCCGGTAGGTCTCGAGAGCTTTCCCAAAGCATTGATGCCGTTAACTGCTTATGCTAATCCTTCCCAGACAACTGCAGCTCCCTTCAGGGTTTTTTGGTCTTCCACTCTTTTGGCGGCGGCACTGGCTCTGGTTTCGGCGCTCTTCTCCTCGAACGTTTGTCTACAGAATACGGCAAGAAGTCCAAGCTGGAGTTCGCAGTGTATCCTTCTCCCCGTGTTTCCACCGCTGTCGTGGAGCCTTATAACGCTGTCCTGTCCACCCACAGCACGATTGAGAACTCCGACTGCACGTTCCTCGTTGATAACGAGGCTGTTTATGATATTTGCCGCCGGAACTTGGATATTCCTCGCCCCAGCTTTGAGCACCTTAACCGCCTGATTGCCCAAGTTGTCAGCTCTATCACCTCCAGCCTTAGGTTTGATGGTGCTCTCAATGTGGATCTGAATGAATTCCAGACCAATCTTGTGCCGTTCCCTCGTATTCACTACCCCTTGATCTCGTACGCGCCGGTTATTTCAAGCAACCGCAGCTCTCACGAGAGCTTCAAGGTCCAGGATCTCACTCTCCAGTGTATGTTTTCACTTTGACTGCTAACGCTTCCATCGCCCACATCACAGAAATATAATAACTGACATTGCATCTAGGTGCCGAGCCTAACAACCAGATGGTTGTTTGCGATCCCCGTAACGGCAAGTACATGGCCGTGGCCCTCCTGTATCGTGGAGACTGCGTGCCCCGTGACTGCACCCAAGCCATCGCGTCGCTTAAGGCCAAGGCTTCCTTCAACCTAGTTGAATGGTGTCCTACCGGTTTCAAGGTGGGAATTAACTACCAGAAGCCCGCGCGTGTCCCCGGAAGCGAACTCGCCCCTGTCGACCGCTCAGTCAGCATGCTGTCCAACACAACCGCCATTTCCGAGGCATGGAGTCGTCTCGACCACAAGTTCGACCTTATGTACTCCAAGCGGGCGTTCGTGCACTGGTACGTGGGTGAGGGTATGGAAGAAGGTGAATTCTCCGAAGCCCGTGAAGACTTGGCTGCCCTTGAGAAGGATTACGAGGAGGTTGCTGGGGACAGTCTTGATGCGGAGGGCGAAGAAGCCGAGTACTAATCAAGGGACGCTCCTTGCCTTACCATGGCTGGTTCAATTCTTGGTATGCCTGACGTCTCTTGCCAAAGTCCAGTGTGTATTCTGTTAATCTGTTTGCGACAACCCCCTTTCTTTCGTGTAGCGTTCGTTGATTTGTTTGCCCCTTTTTAAATTCTTCCCATGGCCATACCGCTTAATTTTCGGCGGAAGACCATGAGGTACAAATAAATATAATTTCTAAAATTATTATAATCAAGACCAAGAAACACCGAACGTAGTATATATACCAGTCTAAGAAAATGCCCAGAATATCTATACATCTATGCGGCTCCTATTCGTCACGACCAGCAGCTATCTCATGTTCCCGGAGAAACTTCAGAGCTCTTTCGTATGTCCACATGGTGACCGCGCTTGCCGGGGCAGCTTTGACCAAGCTCACAGTCAAACCGCGGTACAGGCCGCGCAGGCCCTGCGTCCTGAATATTAAGCCCATGGTGTTGAAGACCCCGCGATACTCAGGAATATTGCGATGTACGTATAACGCGCGGGTCGGACCCTGAACCTGTAACCGTTTCCGCACCAAATCAAGCGGGAACACACCCGTCTTCGCGAGAACACTGGCGACAATGCCCGCCGCCGCGTCCCCAGATCCAGGCGGTAAGGGAATCGGCGATAGCTCAGGCGCAGCCGCCATAACCGGCCTCAGCGTCTCATAAGTCGCAAAGAACAAGCCCATATACGGTACAATCTGTCCAATCGCGGCACTGCACCCCCGAAAGAACCCCACAGTCCCCTCAGTCTTCGCAATATTTCTGAGAGACGCAAAAAGCGACTCGTAGACGCGGTTGTCGCCGGATCCCTGTGCCGCAAACCGCGTTCTCAATAAATCAAGAGGGTACGTGGCCGCCGTGGCGATCCCGCCGCCCAACGCGCCGGATATGAACGACTCAATCGGCTGCGGGAGTCGGTGCGGACCGAGCTGCGCGAGAAGCTGTGTTGTTGTGCGATATGTCGTAAACTGGATACCGCCGTAACAGACGTACAGTAGTTCTGCGGGTATGTTGCCCTTCCATAGTCCTGTGAGGCCTTCTTCGCGGAGGATGGTCTTGATTGTGGAAAGGGTGCCCTTGTAGACTGGCCCCGTGATGTGGGCATGCGAGGTTGGGTCAGAGAGAGAGTGGATTTGAAGTTGCAGGCGGATTTTCACGACGTCTAGTGGGGCGATGCAGAATCTAAAGTTGTGTAGGACGACACCTTTAGCTGGGCGTTCTGGGGTTGATCAAGGAGGATGAAGTTGCTTACCGGGATATAAGGCCAGCTATCCCGCCCGCGAGGACGACTTGTCGCCGTGTGCCCTGGTGTTGTTAGATTGGTGATCTGTATTTGTGAATGCGAAGGGGTAGGAGATGTGTACTTCATCCTTCAGGTGCTCTCCCCCGGCAGACATGCATGTGATGAATGTGGATAGCTTGGGAGCGGAGTTTCTCGGGATAATGGAGTGATTAAGGGATGTACGCAGTTGCCTCGGTCATCGGGGAGTTATGGGTAGGCAGTTCTTCTGCTTTTCCTCAATTGAAATGTGGTGCCAGATTAATATGTGGGTGGAAAAATTACGTATTTGATGATAAACTAGAACTTCCAAGACCAGACTCCAGAGACCACCGCTGCCCACGTCGAAGAGGAAGGGGTTTCCGCAATCAACCACCAAGTCTCCCCTTGACCTCGTTTCCTCGCAAACGGCTCACCCTCCATCGTTTTGGTGTCAATTTCGCAATTGAGGCAATCCATCAGGATGGTCCGGCCGTTCATACACGCCCCTCTGCGTTTTCGCCGAATAATCGTACCAACAGTCCCCGGACCTTGTCGTCGAACCCCAGTGCACCAATCAATCAACTCGGTCAATGCTGTCTGTCAACGATCCTTCGTCCTTTCGCAGAGATGTAATCAAGGCGGGTTGAATTCGATTGAGAAGGAAACAGCTGTTCGCTCCGGCGAGGAAGAGGTTGATGCTGAACCAGCTAGTGGGGCAACATCAGCACTAGAAACCATCGCTTCCTCGAGCAAAGAGAAACTTCGATCTATACCAAAACACAAGGATGACAAGGATGCATCATCAGCGGCGCCCAAGGCGAGCTCAGGTAGACCGGCGGTGGTCCTCGACGAACAAAAGCTTGTCCTCAAACTGCCGTCGAAGGACTTGGCGATATCCTATATCCAACTGCGTGACTCCTGTAAATGTCCGCTTTGCGTCGACGTGCATTCTAAACAGAGGAACTATCGGCTTTCTGACATCCCTCCCCATATTAAGGTCAAGTCGCTTGAATGGGAGAAGGATGTCTTGAAGGTGACCTGGGAAGACGATATTCCCGGGTTCGATTCATCTCATGTTTCCAGATACACCCTGCAACAACTCAAGCTCCGCCATCCGTTTCCAGTCACATCCGCGACCGGCATCCGAAGGAAGCGTATCGATTGGAACAAAGAGAAGATGACGAAACTACAGCACTGGATTTCTTATGATGATTACATGCATAATGACGAGAAGTTTACAATTGCCATGCGCCATTTAGCTACTATGGGGTTGATATTTCTAAAAGATATTCCTGACTCACGGGAAATGGTCGAAAAGATTGCCACACGCATAGGACCGTTACGGAACACCTTCTACGGTTCAACATGGGACGTTCGCAAAGTCCCCGAGGCCAAGAACGTCGCTTATACCAGCCAATACCTCGGTTTCCACATGGATCTTATGTACATGAAGGACCCACCAGCTTTCCAGCTCTTGCACTGTCTTCGCAATTCATGCGATGGGGGCGAATCGCTGTTCGCGGATACATTCAATGTGGCCGGCTATCTGTATAGAAATCGGCCCGAGATCTTCCAAGTTCTGGCGAAGACCAAACTCAGATACGAATACCAACACAAGGACCAAAGCTACAGCAATTCATGGCCCGTTCTCGAAAGGGGCCCGCTTGATAAGGGTCATTTCCTTGCGCGTGTTGCCTACTCACCTCCTTTCCAAGCTCCTATTTTAGACGACTCAAACGCGGACCCTGAATATATCGCGAAACTACAGACCCAATTGGGGGCCCTGAAATATTTCGCGAGCTCTCTAGAAAGAGAAGATAACATGTTCGAATTGAAACTACAGCCAGGCGAATGTGTCATCTTCGAGAACCGTCGTATTGTTCATGCTCGCCGCCAGTTCAATACTGCTACCGGCGAGCGATGGCTTGCTGGGGCGTATCTTGACGAGGATGTAGTAGCGTCGCGTTTCCGTGTGCTCCAGGAATCTCATCAGGATGCTTGGGTGAACTTCTTGGACATGAGCGTAAGCCAAAAAGTTAAACAGATTAAAGGCAATCCTGAGGCAGTGGTAGGCTCTGACCCATATACGAAGCCTTGAAATAAGAATTCTACTAACAAATCAGGCGAGCGACTCTGAACCCTCGCGTGGAGACAGTGAAGATCTATCGTTTTTGTGGACTAGAAATGCTTCAGCAGCTCCAGAAAGTCAAGAAGCCTCGCCAGCTCAAGAAACGTCTGAAGGTCAATAGGTTTGAGACCAAGGGGCAGCAAAATCTGCAGAACGCCGGCCATTGCTCGTCAAATTGAAGATAAAGAGGTTCTTAACAATCAACTCGACCTTCGGAAGCAAAGCTGCTTTGAGCCGCTCAAGTGCCTAATTGGGAAGAAGCGGACGCAGATCGTATAGATGCAGCTTTTTTGGATATCCGTGGTCATTTTGCACATACGGAGGCTTTGCGAAAGTATATGCCACGGGTGGGCTCACTGCGTCCACCTATGGAGCAATGATAGTATGGTTCCGCATCCCGGTTTATTTTGTTTATATATATATCGTACTGGCTACGTAGACCAAAGGCACCCTCAAGCATAAGAAATGCTGATCCATAGTTCATCGCTCGAGTCAGTGAGTCTAAAAACATGAGAAGGCGACAAAGCGCTAGGTCAAACAAATGTCTTGCCCGCCCCATAAGTCTTTTCTTTTTTCATTATTTGTTAATAGAGAAGCTGTCAAGAAAATTAGGATCATTCTCGAGTTCTTCCTTGACCTGTATCAAACACCAATCAGTTAGCATGAATCAATATGGGACGCAACTAGAAGGGGTACATACAATATCCAGTCCACCAACTAAATCCCCGTTAACCCATAACTGGGGGAAAGTAGGCCAGTCCGCAAACTCCTTCAAACCCTGTCGCACATCCTCATCGGCAAGAATGTTGAAGAACCCATATTTGACGCTCCGTTCACGCAGGATACCAACCAACTGTCGACTGAACCCACACTGCGGCGCACTCGGCGTTCCCTTCATAAATAGCATGACTGGCGCAGCCTTCACCAGCTCCGCAAGTCGAGCGAATAGCGCCTCCTTGCTCTGCTCGGGCGTTAAGGCCGGCGCGGCGCCAGCACCCGAACCAGCACCGGCCACAGGCGCCTGCGTAGCCGTCGTTGGCGTATTCACATCCTCCCTCGGCACAGCAGTCAATGCAGGTGGGATTGCGGATGCGGCGCCGTTGGCGCTTGCACCTGCTGAGCCAGCACCGGCATACCGTTCAACAGCATCGCGCACCTTTGTCGCCTCGCTGCCGGAGATTGTTTCAAGGACCTGGCCGTTACGGAGGAGGACGACGTAAGGGACGGCGGTGACGTCGTATTCTTCGGAGATGTCAGGGAGTTCTTCAGCGTTGACACTGATGAAGGAAACGGTTGGAGGGGTAGTGGTTGGGTATTGGGAGGCGAGGGCGGAGAGCACAGCTCTCATTTGCGCGCAGGGGGCGGCCCATGGCGCGTGGAAGTAGAGGACAATGAGAGTATCCGACGGAATGGAGGAAAGATGAGGCCCGAAACTCTCCTCTGAGGTGATTTCGAAGAGGGTCGACATTGTGCTGTTTAGTGGCTGTGGTTTTTCGCTGTCGAAGAGGCGGATGTGGGGTGTTGGAGGAGTGGCGGGGGAAAACGGGACGAGGCCGGAGGGTTGTGCTCGACGAGGCGAGTCTGGCAGCTGGGCGGGCAGGGAGGGAGAGTCGAGGAGAAGTCTATAAGAAAGGAAGACAATGCAAGGGAGGAAAGCCAGAGAGGCGACACGGGGTCTTGTCGAGCAGATAATCAGAGAAGACGAGAGGAGAAATTGAAATGACGATTCGATCTGATAAGCCAAAGCGGCCAATTTCGGCGCTTCGGATCAGAACCTTCGCCTGCAGCGGTATTTTGATTACATGATATATACACTCAGCCAGCTCCTGACGTGAGAGCCATCGTTGGGTTACAGAACCCGTGCCCATATCCGCGGAGCTGGCGGTCTGCCCAGACAAACGAGGAGTACAGAATCCTTAGTCTAAAATGGATTTGTGATCAGTCAAGTCGATCAGGCAAACCATCAAGCCATCGAGCCATCGAGAGGCCTGTCGCCAGTGTCGTGGGGGGTTTAGCTGGTTACATAGCCAGGATCTGATAACGCATACGACCAATTACCGTATTCAATACCATAACCGTGCTATTCTCACGTGAGGGCATCAAAAGAAAGTTGACCGATCCTGCATTCGAAAAAGGACAAAGGAACCAGGTCACAGCCACAAACAGCCACAGCTGGCCGACTTCGCTTTCAGAGATGCCGAAGCGCAAGCATACAGATTATGGGTACTCAGACGACGCAGCCCCCGTCATGGCCGACCCAGGCTCACAAGGTTTCGGTTTAGGCCAGACTCTCTCGATGCTATCGAAGTCGACCGAGCGCGCGACGGATGCCAGCACTGTTTCCGTTACGCAGCCAGTCAGTGGAGGCTCGCCGGACGACGCTGAAAATGGCCCGGACGGTGCGCGACCCTCGAAGAAAAAACGCTTGAACGGCGAGAAGATCAAATACCCAACACTCACCTATGTTGAGGGGCGAACGTTACAATCATCCATTCGGATCGCCGACCTTCAGAACCTGCTCCTTTTCTGCTTCGCGGATGGGGTCGCGCCCCAATGGATCGCCGTGAAGAATACGACTCGCATCCGAAAGGCTGTGTTCTTGATGGTTCCCGGTCTGGAGCTGGGGATGTTAGATGGAAAAGTTCCGCTGGACGGGTCGGAGATGAAAGAGGTTAAGGGAACAGACGCAGAAGACGGGACAGAAGATACAAGGGCTGCCGAGTTTGCTAGATGGAAAGAAGGACTTCCGCCGCAGGACCGGTCTCACCTCTTCAGCCCTCGTCCGCTATCCCGCGACAATGTTCCCGAGCCTCTTCAGCCATTAGCCGACGTGTTTCCCCATGCCTGGCCGGTCCGGGCTCCAGGGGACTCCAAATATAACAAGGTTCATTCGCCTCTGCAAGCTGTTCTCTTGACATCCGTGCCCAAGGAAAAGGAGAAGAAGACAAAAGGCCCAAAGCCGCCTCGGGTGGACAAGAACTACACTTCCAAGCGAACGCCTATCACAACGTTTATCAGCTCCGCTGATGAGCTTCGAGAGAACGATTATCCTCTTCATCCCGCTCTTTGCGCCTCTGAGGAAGATAGATTGGCCCTGAAAGATGCCCGCAAACGTGCAGGTCAATCTACGGAGGATGGATGGGTGGACACCCATGTAGAAAGCCTCGAAGAAGGCAACGTTCCTGAAGCCGAAATTCAGCAAGGTAGCATGACAGCAGGACGTGATGTTCTCGCTTTAGACTGCGAGATGTGTATAACCGAAGGCGGTAGTTCAGAACTCACCCGCATCAGCTTGGTTCGCTGGGATGGCGAGGTGGTGCTCGACGAGCTCGTAAAGCCAAGACTGCCAGTCATCGACTACCTAACACGATTCTCAGGGATCACCAAGGAGATGTTAGACCCCGTTACGACTACTTTGAGAGATATTCAACAAAAACTCCTCAACATCATCACACCCCGTTCAATCCTCGTTGGCCATTCTTTAAACTCCGATCTTAACGCGCTCAAACTTACCCATCCTTTCATCGTCGACACTGTATTTCTATACCCTCATCCGCGTGGCCCACCCCTCCGCGCAAGCCTCAAGTGGCTAACGCAGAAATATCTGGGCAAAGAAATTCAGAAAGGCACAACAGGCCACGACTCTATCGAGGACGCCCGCGCCGTCCTCGAACTCGTCAAGCAGAAGTGCGAAAAGGGCGAGCAGTGGGGCACAAGCGATGCTTCAAATGAGAGTATTTTCAAACGCTTGAGCCGCCATAGCGCACCGGGTAAACCCAACACCGCAGCTGGAGGGACAGGCCGCACTGGCGCGGTCGTTGACTGGGGCAATCCAGAGCGCGGCCTGGGTGCACAGGCGACTGTCGCGATCGGGTGCAGCGACGACGAAGCCGTGGTGCAAGGCATCCGGGCCGCTGTCAACGGCGACGAAAGCAAGCCGTCTATCCCCGGCGGTGGTGTAGATTTTACCTGGGCACGAATGCGCGAACTCGAAATCTACCGTGGCTGGTGCAACCGTATCCCCGACCCGAGCAACGCGAATACATCCACATTAATTGAGTTCGATTCCTCTTCCTCCTCTTCGTCGGAGTCAAGAACACTATCAACTGTCGTCTCGCAAACCGTCTCCCGCATTAAAAAGGTGTACGATGCCCTTCCAGCGTGCACCTTGTTTGTCGTGTACTCGGGCACAGGAGACCCGAGAGAAGTGAGTAGACTGCAGGCAATGCATAAGATCTTTCGCGACGAGTATCAGTCCAAGAAGCCGTGGGATGAGTTGAGTGTTAAATGGACAGATACGGAGGAGCAGGCGCTGAAGAAGGCCTGTGAAAGGGCGAGGGAGGGATGTGCGTTCATGTGTGTTAAGTAGCGATGGCATGTCATGCGCATCTGACATGGTTTCGTACTGGTGGATCGATCAGATTAGGTGCTATCTGGCTGCTATATTGCAGAGACATCCACCTGTACCTACTTTGCCCTCTCTATGGACACATTTTTGGGCGGCAGCATAAGCGAGTACAAAGCATATTCCAGAAAATGGCGTGCAAAGCTAGCCAATATGTTTCATCAGTCAAGTAGTATAATACATCGTAAACAGAAATGTGGATAACATCTCAAGGCTAGAATAGGCTATGCTAGGGAGAGTTGGCTACCGGGCCTCCTCCGTATCCATAGCTTCTTCACGCTGCATAGCCAGTTTGACCATGTTATCGCGCGCAGCGGCCTGCGCCTTTCGCTTTTCGTTCATTTCGGCTTTTGTTTTCTTGCCCTCATCAGCTTTAAGTCCGGTAAGTTCTAGTTCGGCATTTTCCTTGCCTAGTTGCACAGCTAGTTGCGTAGATGGATCTGAGGATGTGGTTTTGTCCTGCTGTGATTTGTCTGCGTTTTCCGTTGACAGCTGGTTTCTTGTGCTCAGAGACGCTGCCCGTGATCGGCTGCGTAGTCTGTGCGAACGGGCAGAGCGGTCTTCCAGAGGTTTTTGCTCGATGTTGGGTGTAGTTTGGGGATTTTTGCTGCTACTGCCTTGTTCGCCTGGAAGAATTGGTCCGGGGTTCTGCGTTGGGTCTGCTTGGCTGAGCGATTTTCGGGACGGTCGGCCCCTTGGCCTTCTGTTTGAACTCGGATTTTCGCTTGAGAGTCGAGGCCGTTTTACAGCAGGTTCGTCGGAAGGAAGGGACTGTGGGGTTTGGTATGTCGAATTGTCAACTCCGATCTGTAATCGAGGAGAAGATTCATGAACTGGTTCTCTGGTAATTTCATGGTCTTTCAGCGGAATCTTCACAGAGGGTATGCTCGACTCTGCCAGAGAGAACCCGGCCAAATTGTCTTCGAGGCCGTCCTCATCATCAAAAGAGTCTGGGGGCGGTCTTTCGCGAACACCATTGTAATGCTCTGGGAAGGGGAACGGCCGCTTTCTGCTACCCTGAAGAAGTCCTGGGGATCTGACTTCTGGAAGGGGTGCCTCAACGACTAAGGAATGTTGGGTCTGCCTTGCCGTGTGTTCTTCCACAAAGCGATTACGGAGCTTTAATGCCTCAATCTCCAGTTTCAACTTCTCGATCTCATCCGCCTTCGATTTCAGTTCCTTCAACACCGTGGTGACCATGTTGAAATCTGTATTCGCCAAGTCTTGTTCGTTTAGGAAACGGTTTGGTCCGTTTAGCTCAATACGCATGGCGGTAAATGCATTCTTGAGCTCATGCATCGTATCGTGTAAAGTACTGACCGAGCTGGAGATATGGTCGAGGCTTTGACCTTGCTGCTGGATATGGTGTTCCACAGAGATTTCGCGGTTGTCGTTCGAGCCCACTGGAATCAGAGGTCCTGGGCGAGCAGATGGTCCATCCACCCCGAAACCGATTGATTTGGGTTTGGGGAATAGAAGATCTTCGAGAACGCCAGCCCCTTCTTTGAATACGGGCTCGACCGGGCGCATAGTGACGATTTCGAGCAAGGAGACTTTCGGTAGCTTCCAGAAAATATTCGGACTAAACAATCAGCCTCACTACATACACAAATAACCTCCTGCTACTGCATTTTCAACTCACCCATTGTCCAGAGCGCATAGAGCCCCGAGTTTCTGATGGCACAATTTGCACCCAATCTCCTGTACAATGCGCCCACGTATTAGGCTCAACTCGGATGACTGGGGTATCTGCTTCTTCTCGGTAGAGATTGAGATCCGCTGAAGCTGGCAGCTCAACCATCCAGAGACAACGGAATATGAGTTCGACAGCTTCACCCATTCGTTCTCAAGGACCGCCAGAGAGCTCAGACATCGGGAGCACTGGCACAAAACGGCTGGGCGAGTGAATTTGGAGAGGTCTATGGCTTCGGAGTTCATGTTGAAGCACAAGAAGATCGACGATGAGTTGCGCGTCACCTATTCTCGGAGACATGAGAACACTGGCAGGTAAGATGTGAAGATTGTCTTGGGTTCCACGAGGGAGTCTGGACTGCTGACTCAGCTTCCCACCTTTCCGATTTCGACCTATCGATAAGCTTAGATGCTTACTGCACTGCTTGTAGCTCATTTGTCCAATTCAAGATGCCACTAACCTAAAGAAGTAATTCCTTTGCCTGACATCAACCAAGGTTAGTAGTAATTGTTCCTGGCCGGTGTCTGATATATACTTCGGCCATTGCCAGCGGCTTTATAGCTTGCGAAGAAGACAGTTGCCATATGCTTAATGATGGCTACTACGTGCTTCGAAGGGGCAAGCAATAGAGCACGGGCTCATAAGCCTACGTCGGAGAACCTCCGGCGTTACGTCGCAGATTAAGCCGGGACTACCCCACATCCTCAGGTGGGTACAGCCTTTTTGTGTTCAACGGAACCTCTTGATTCAACCTACGATTTCTTCGCTTTCCCCAAGAGAAATACTTCTGGACCTGAACACGAATGAAACGCTTCGTCAGGCCCGTGCTTCAATCTTCGCGCTTTTTCGAGCCAGCAGTCTCCTCATTACAAGCCAGGCGTGGATTGCGACTCATCACGAACATGGCGACCTCAAATGCGGCTAATGGCAAGCAGACAACATGGCATGGGGCCGGCGCGGCCGAGTTCGATCTGCGAAGTGAGTTGCCTGTAGGGTTTATTCTTCTGATGTATATCTAGTCTAAACGCCTCGGAATTAGGTGACACAATGACCAAGCCCACGCCGTCCATGCTTGAAGCGATCTGTCAGACTACACTCCTAGACGATGTTTTCGAGGAGGACCCCGTCACGAACGAACTGCAAAACTATGTTGCTAAGCGGACCAACCACGAGGCTGCACTATTGGTTATGTCGGGTACAATGGGCAACCAGGTCGCCATTCGCACACACCTGACCGAGCCTCCATACTCTGTCGTTTGCGATTACCGTTCCCACATTATCTGCTACGAAGCGGGAGGCGTCAGCGCATGGACTGGGGCTACGGTGATCCCGGTCGTTCCCAAGAATAACACCTATCTTACACTCGAGGATGTCCAAAAGAAAGTGGTAATCAGCAACGATGTCCACACGTGCCCCACAAAGTTGATCAGCCTCGAAAACACATTAGACGGAATGATCATGCCGTTAGAGGAAGCTCGCAGGATTACAGAATGGGCGCACGAAAATGGAATCAAGGTACACCTCGACGGTGCTAGGTTGTGGGAAGCCGTTGTCTCCGGGGCAGGCAGCTTGCCCGAATGCACAAGCCTCTTCGACAGTATCAGTCTATGCTTTTCGAAAGGCCTAGGTGCTCCCATCGGTAGCATCATAGTCGGCTCGGAACCTTTCATTAAGAAGGCGCGCTGGTTCCGCAAGTCAATAGGAGGAGGCGCCCGCCAAACCGGTGTGCTGGCTGCAGCCGCAAGGGTTGCCCTCGATGAGACTTTTGGGTTAGATCCCTCCGGCAGGGATGGGAAGCTGCGAGAGACCCATATCAAGGCGAAGCGCGTCGCGGACATGTGGACGAAGCGTGGGGGAAAACTAGCCTGTCCGGTCCAAACTAATATGGTATGGTTGGATATTGAGGCATCCGGCCTTGGACCGAATGACTTGGCAGAAACCGGAAAACAGAAAGGATTGAAGCTCCTGGGCAACAGGATTGTTATCCATTACCGTAAGTCCCTATCGCTCAAGGTGCAATTCAAGCAAGCTCTAACTCCTTGTAGAGGTATCAGAAGCTGCAATCAGCCGCCTTGAGCAGGTGTTTGACTTGGTATTGACAGGCCAGCACCAACAAAGTACTGACACCAGCAAGCCTTATGGTAGCCGAGAATTCTGATCCGCTCTCGCTCTCTGGAAAACTTGCAAAGATATCTTGCAATAAGACATATCAATAGTCTAAATATGGAATGTCTTCATTATAAGAAGTAGGCTGATTTATCGCTATCACTATTATTAATGTACGAAGCACACAATGGAGTCAGCCTTGCGAATGTAAAAAAGACAAGGAACGGGAAAACCTCCCTCCGCTCGAGTCGCAAACAAAAAATGCACGATCCATGGGTGACTCCCGGGCTGAGCCTTAAAGCCCATTATTCTGCCAATGCTATTGGTTTGATCATATCATTGTTGCCTCAGGAAAGTAGTTAATGCCTGATTTCTGCCTTGGACGTTCTCCAAGTTTCATAAAGCTGAGCCATCTCCCGCACCTTCGCTGCCGTTCCTCGGACGACGAGTCGGCGACTGGAAGACCTGAACCGGTGGCTACCTAGTCTCTTGTTTTGTTCCCATTGTTAACTCCGCCTGCTTAACAAACCTGTTATCGCGAACAGCCTAGCTGGTTGTTTTGAATGGCTGAGGCGGATTTGTCGACTGTGTACGTTCACTTTCCATCTTGTTGATCAGGAAGCAGCATATAAGCTAACGTGCAACGACTCGCTGCAGACATATTCGCTTGCCTCCTTAAACCTCTGCGTACAATTTCCTCCTCGTTGCTTCCTTGTTTATTAGCTTCTCGCCGCAGACCAAAAATCCTGTTCCTCTTAGCTGAAATCGCCATTGTTAGATGCATCGAGAGTATAAAGCGCCTTTGGGTTTCCTTGACAAAGCCACAGTCATATCCAACCCGGACATTCTTGCTTCTACTTTCGGCATACTTCGTCTTGCTCGTATGTCGTGTTCTTAATACGCTGATTCAGTTTTCCGACTTTCGTGAAGACTGCCTTCAAGGAGCATTCAGTTTCGAGGTCAACATTCGAGGTCAACATACCGCCAACAATTATCCGTTTTGCTTTATATTCTCAAGGTAAAGTGACCGACTGTTAAGCACAGGGCGTTGTCGGGATTTGTATCTAGATCCCCAGGACTGATGCGTGGTCAGATCTTCGATATGGACCACCTCTGAAGCAGCAACAACAGGCTTAGCTCAGAGCTTCCCATATGCCAGAAGCTCTTCGTCTTGGACTATTGCTTAGGTGTATATCGTCCTCTTCGCACCAAAAACCTCGGCAGGATGGAGGCAACACAAGAATCAACTCAGCCATACACGGACCCTCGACGCGGCGGGCTTAATGCTTCTGGATTACTTGAAGAAGACTTGTCAGACGTCATTTGTATCCTCCACCCTAGCTCCCCTCAGGCTCTCGAGGCGGTGGCTGCTACAGCTCGTGTCGCGCCCTGGCATATTTTGCAGAGAGACGATCTGGAGTATGAAGTCCCTAGCACTGCGGCCCTAGACATTGCCCTTAGATTGTCTTCCAAAGTGATGGACCCAAGCCGGGGATTTTGCTTTGGGCGTACCATCGGCCGTTCCGATATCCTCCTCTGTGCAGACAATGGATCAAAGCGTATCTCCAACACCCACTTCCGCATTTACATCACAACCGATTCCATTCTCATGCTTGAGGATGTTTCTACGAACGGTACCATTGTAGACAACTGCCGCCTAAAAAAGCGAGACAGAGAGAACAGCCGAATGCTAACGAACGGCTCCGTCATTTCGGTCGTCAATGGTGATTACGCGACGAACGAAGTCAAGTTCGTGGTGCGTTTGCCCAATAGAGAAGGGTTTACAGATCTATATGCCAAGAACCTTCAGAATTACCTTGGCCGAGTCTATGGTGGCGCCCCTGGCACTGTGCAACCTGGGAGACGTCACCCGTCAGCCCTCAGCATTCCGCCATGGAATAGTCACGGGATGCATTGGTCGGGTGGCCCAACTTACAATGTCACCGGCCAAATTGGAAAGGGTGCATTTGCTGTGGTTTATAAGCTGGCTACAAAACAACATGGAGCCGTGTTTGCGGCTAAGGAACTCGACAAACGCCACTTCATGAAGAATGGCGTATTGAATCACAAGGTTGATAATGAGTTGAAGATCATGAAAGATCTAAAGCATGTAAGTGATTGAGATAATACAATGCAAAGGACTTGACTAATATTACCCGGCAGCCAAACATTGTCCAGTACATTGACCACCATGAGCATGACCGCTGGATCTATATCATCATGGAGTACGTCCCTTGCGGCGAATTGTCTACGTATTTACAGAACATGGTCAACATTCCTGAGGATATGGTGAAAACAATTGCACGTCAAATACTCCACGCGCTGAGATATCTTCACAAGCGAAAAATCACTCATCGTGACATCAAACCGGACAATATCCTGATCGCATCCCATGAGCCACTGAAAGTGAAGCTCTCGGATTTTGGCCTGTCCAAAGTTGTTCAAGAGGAGACGTTTCTCAAAACTTTCTGCGGGACTCTCCTCTACTGCGCTCCAGAGGTCTACCCTGAATACGATATGTATCGACGTGGCGAGGTGAGGAAGCGACGCAGGGTCGGTGATCCGTAAGTTACTCCATAGTGTGTTTTTGGATACTGTACTAAGTATTAGGCTCCCGAAAACCTCCCCATATGATCAATCCGTAGATATGTACTCCTTGGGTGCTGTTCTTTACCACCTCCTAGCTGGCATTCCTCCATACACCGGCCGAGGCGATGACAGAGGAGCACAGATGTTGCGAACAATTATGACAACAGAGCCAGACTATCAGATACTCCGCGAAGCTGGCGTCTCCGACGAGGGCATTGACTTGGTGTCTAAGCTGTTGAACCGTGACCCTCAGCTTCGTCCCCAGGAGCTGGAGTGCCTCAAACACCCTTGGCTAGTTGATATTCCCGACATTGACGAATACGAAGATGACGACTTACTGTCCAATTACTCAGAGGGGCTTTCCGCCATTGGTGAAGTCGCCGAGGATGAGTTAGATGCCTCTCAATTATCCCTGGAAGAAAATCCGGATTTTGGAGACGATTTGGCTGAGAACGACAGCGACCTTGCCCAATCAAAACGCCCCAGGATTAATTCACCCCCTCCAGATGTCCGTTATCCGTCGCTGCCCAAGCTTGAGGTTTCCCAGGACCATCAGCAAATATCCCAGGCCACTCCGAGACGCCTCTTCGGTGAAATAGCTTCATCAGCTTTACGCAGCTCCCATGCCTTGGGTGAAAACATGGATGTATTCGAGGATGGCAATCACAGTGTCCAGGATTTCATTTCTTCAACCGGTGAGTCGATGATCAGTTATGGCGGTAGCCTCAACTCCGTCCTATCCCTCCCGGAAAACCCCGTTGCTGGATCGGCACTTAGCTTACTGGGCGCTGAGAAACTCGTCCGGCAGCTCAACATGAACTCGTGGCACCCTGGCACTTCCAGAAACCCTCTCCTCTCCACCGAGACAGCAAGCCCTCAACCCAGTGAGGATGATGGGCCTGCTGACGATAAAGTTCAAAAAGAAATTCCGCAAGCTGGTACTCTCATGACCCCAAAAGCTGCCAAATTCAGGCGACGAATTGAGTTGCCCCTGCCGGATACTGCGAGTGAACGCTCTGGCTCGGATGATAGTAATATGCGAAATGCAGATGGCCAATATAGGAACTTGACCCGCGAACCAGAAGAGATTTTTGACATCGAACTTGCTAACACCATCGACGCCAAAACCGGACAGCTGATTCCTGATTATGCTGAGTCAAGGGGCTTTCAGCCACCCGCAGACCCTTCCAAAGCTGGTGGGCTTGTTGGGGTCCTGAGACCCTTGCCGACACCAGGCGAGTCTCGACCCCTACTAGGAAAACTAACCACTCTTCCTGGGTCTATCTTTGATCTTACCCTCTGTCTGGAGGACCGAATGACATCTTGGGGCCGTGGTCCTCAGGCAAGTATCTGTTATCCTGACCCCATGGATGCGCGCATTCCGGCCTACGCTCTTGAAATCACATTTTGGGCTCCAAGGCTGGAGGAACGTATTGCTTCTGGACAGGACTGGATGACTATCCCAGGGACAATGGCCCATCTTTCAACGAAAACGCGCAAATGTATCTGGGTTAACGATGTTGAACTCCAGAAAGGTCCAGAAGGAGGCTTTCATTTTGGCAAGCTGTATACCGGTGATATCATTACGGTATATCGGCACCGCAACAAGTTTCTGAAATTCAAGTGCGAGTTTTACCATGGAGACAGCGCACGCGAACGACCGGAGAATGAGAAAGGATTTGTGGTGCGCAAAGTCCTGACCTTAAAGAGCACAGCAGTCAATCAGCAACCGGTGCGGCGCAACTCCATCTCGAAAGAATAATTTTGTTCGACAAAAGCTCATTGACGAGGCTCGGGCTACTTTAATTTAAAGTGGACTTTTCTTATGATCTTTAGGATGAGAATGTAGGTATTGGTGCTTTGGACTGGATGCCGCTTTTGGAGATATCCACCTCGAAACTAGATACAACGCAACATACAAAGCTGATTAATAGAAACTGGGAATACTTGGGAACTGGCTCGGGAGAACTATCTGTATCTTTACTCATCAGTCTATCTAGAATATTGTCGATGTCATCAATAAAATGTATATCGATAGGCTGGCTACTTACTGGTCCCACTGGCCATACTTAGCATAGTTCATGTGACTCAGAAAGGGCGCCGTGCTTTATTAAACTGCTCTCACCTCCAGCAATCCGTAGGTCAACCAGCAGCAAGATCTACCTACCTACTCCGCGCGATGTCTTATCTTATGCTGAATCTATTTGTGGGCGGGGTGCAGTCACCAAAGACTTGTCTGGTATGATTTTTCTCGACATCGTGGGTCTACCTGCAACATTACTGCCGAGAGGGCAGAATCACAAATCCAGTCTGCTGTCAAGAATGCGGCACCATTCCCGAAAATGACCCGAATAGCTGACAGCCTGACCTAGCCATTGCTGTGGACCTTTGAGCTCGTTCCTGGGCTGGTGTCTGGACCTTTGGACCTTGATCCCGTGTGGTTCTCCAATCCCCTTCCCTCAGTGCCGGAAGCGGGATGCAACCGTTCGCGGCAAGCTCTCTCCAAGTTCACAAAATGACTACGACATGGCCGGCGACTTTTCTTGCTCAGTTAATGATTCCCTTCCTTCTCCGTTGAGTGGTTTGAGGGAAGTTTGCGATGTGTAGTTGCTTCCTGGCTTATCAACTGCCCCGAGTATTTTGCGGGTCTTTTGGATGAAGTCCTCCCAAGTTCATACTAAACGCTCCCTCAAGCTCACCACTGCTCAACATCGCTGTATACCCCTTGGCTATCCTCTTAACATTGTCCCCTCCTCGCCAACCTTGTTGTCCTCTCGTTTGCCTCTAGCCCTCAGGGTCCTTTGAAATCTGGCGGCGCCAATTCGGTGAAGGTTGGCTTGGATTCTGCCGTTCTTTCCCACATTACTGTCGCTCTAGACTCCTGCCCATGTCTCTGCCTCGATCGCCTTCCCCCGGTCCAGAGGAAGGGTGGTCTAGCCCCAGCTTGACCTCAGGCAGTGGCAGGTCAACACCTTACATCAGCCTCTACCCACCTAATCCGTTAGACCCATGGCTGGTCGCCAAAGCGAAAAGCGAAGATGTCCGTGGCTATCCATCCTTTTCTACTAGGAATAGCGGGTTCTTCTTGCGCTCCAAGCGTCAGATCATTGAAACACTTCCAAAGTTCAATATGCGGTCTCGGTCTCCGAAGGAGTACACTGAGAAAGATGACTCCATATATAGGCGTGGACGCGGCTGGCGTTCTTTATGGTTTGGGAGAACAGCTTTGCGACGTAGAAGATCACGGCTCTTCCTTGCTTTGTTTCTCTTGTTGTTTGGGTATCTTTTTCTCTGGACGTGTAAGTTGCCCTGCTGGACCTATCTCGGCTTGTAGGTCACTAATTAAACTATATCTAGTCTTTGTCGAACTCTTCAGGCGGTCTATCTTGGGGAGCGGACGGAAGTTTGTGATAATACTTCAATCGAATACCGAGGGTGGAGTCATGGAGTGGAAAGGTGCAAGAGAATGGGCTATTGAGCGAAACAGTATCTCGAATAAAAAGGAATATGCTAAACGATGGGGGTATAAACTTGAGGTTGTCAACATGCTAGCAAAGAAGCGCTACTCTCATGAATGGCGTGAGGGTTGGGAGAAAGTCGATATCCTACGTGAGACCATGAAGAAATACTCAACCGCAGAGTGGTATGCCACCCAGGAAGCCTACAGGGTGGTAACTTCTAACAGTGTACAGGTTCTGGTGGCTCGACCTCAACACTTATATCATGGAAAACTCGTACTCACTTGAGGGTCACCTATTTGATCGCCTTGATGAGGTTGTTTATCGCGACATTAACGAGTACAACCCCCTAAACATCACCCATCCGCCAACTCAGCCGTACCTTGATGAAGTATCTCGCTCGGCCGTTGGTGACAATGACCCAGGCTCAATCCATCTTCTGCTCTCGCAAGACTGTGGCGGCTTCAATCTTGGCTCCTTCTTTGTTCACCGATCTCTATTCTCAGAGCGGCTACTAGACACATGGTGGGACCCTGTGATGTACGAGCAGCAGCATATGCAGTGGGAACACAAGGAGCAAGACGCCCTCGAGTACCTGTATATAAACCAGCCGTGGATACGCAGCAGTGTCGCCTTTGCTCCCCAGCGGTACTTCAATTCGTTTCCTCCTGGGGCTTGCGGAGACTCCCTCGACCCGATGGTTCACTATACGCCAGATGCGCGAGATTTTGTTGTTAACATGGCTGGCTGTGATTTTGGTCGCGACTGCTGGGATGAAATGTACCAGTACCGGGAATACAGCAAGTGGCTGAACCGGCCAATATGGGAGCGCCTCAGGGATCGCTATCTTGAATTGTATCATGCGCTATTCGGCGAAGGAGAGGGGCCTGGATATTTCGTCAACACGGTTCAAGGGTAATAATGTCTGCGTACAGCTGCTTGTACTGTCTTAGTTCGTCATTTTGCTCATGCAGTTATTTTGTTTCGGAGTTCACGTTAATTATGATTTGCTGCCTTAACTACATAAGATAATAAAGGCAGGATGAATGATTGGTCTTCTATCAACCGTAGAGAAGGGTCTTAATGTCAATCGATCTATAAGAAATCATGTGACTATGAGATGGCCCGCGATGAGAGTTGTTTAGCCAGCCGTACCCTCACCGCCAAGCCCACATCCAATCGAATCGTCTCAATTGCATTCACCCGAGCATCAGCATTCGGCAGAAGCCTCTCATCAATACCAGCTTCAACGGCAACGCAACCACAAGCTTCGAAGCTCTTACTCCCCTCACCAACCCGGAAGCCATATCGTACCTCTCCCGATTTAGGAACGAACAAGGTCGAAGCCAACATGCCAACCCCCGAATCTGCCGCCTTCCTCGCCAAAAAACCCACCGTCCCGCCGACCTACGACGGCGTGGATTTCGAAGACAACGTTGCCGTACACAATGCCCGTGACGCAATCATCCGCGAGCAGTGGGTGCGCAGTATGATGAGCAGGCTTGTTGGCGAAGAATTGGGCAAGTGCTATGCGCGCGAGGGCGCGAATCACCTCGAGAAGTGTGGGAAACTAAGGGGTACGTATATTTCTTCTCGAATGATGGATAGTGTTATTGGAAGTAGTAGTGGCTAACGGAGCTTATTTGTCTGCAGAGAAGTACTTTGAGTTGCTGAGTGAGAGAAAGATCAAGGGTTATATCTTCGAGGAGAAGAACTACTTTGCGACAAAGTCGACATAGACGGCCAGCTGAATACGAACACCAAATGAATTGGCGGATAGACGGGGCTTCCTGGAAAAGATTTCACAGCAGGATTGACAGAACCAAGGAAACGGCCTGATTGTTCTTTTACTTTCCTCGTGTGTGCATTATTCAAATGACATTGTGATTTTAGCAGTTGACATACTACCAATGTACTCTTTTTCTTCTCTTATTTGTAAGAAATGTTTTCTTTGCTCTGAAACAGTAACTGAGGCTTTTCTATGCCATTCTAACGTTATAGTGGAGCCTGCGAGTATTTGAATGGGTCCAGATTTGTCTAGCGAAGGTTGGCCAGGGTAGTTGATCAATTATAGATACAGCTATGTTCCGCACTTGATAGACTAGGGTATGGTATAAACACAAGACCAATTTGGGATATCAATAGTAAGCATTATCGGCCCGCCCTGGAAACGCCCCAGGTGTATGTGCATCACTTGCAGTCGGGCTTTCAAAGTCACTGTCCCCAACATCACTTCCAGAATTGAGTTCAGGGTCCGTAGGAGGGGCGCGCATCTGGAACAGACGCTCCTCATCTAGAGAAGGAGGGGTATATGGAGGTTGAGGTGGAAGGACATCACGGCCAGATGGGAGGTTGGCGACGTAGTCCGCTGACGAAGGGATTAATTGCGTATTCATCTGGCTTTTGTAAGTAAGTAGCTCACGAAAACAAAGAATAGAGAAGTTGTGCTTACCGTATCATTAACCCTTACCCACTTCGTCTCCAACATCTCGAGTACTCGCCCCTCTTCCTCTCGACCTGCATTATCCCCAGGCCCTAATCCGCCCTTATCGACGCGCTCACCCCCCGCGCCCTTCTCTAGTTTGCGCTCCTCACGTCTCTCCCGGAAACCCAGCTTCAACTTCGATAGGCCCCGGCTCTTCGTCGTAACCTCTTCTGCAGATGCAGAGCTTGTGTTTCGTAGTCCCAAGACGCCCTTCGCTGCGCGGAGCCAGGCGATACCCTCACCAACCTTCCCCGCAAGCTCCGCATCTACCCCGAAAAACCGGCACGCTCTTGCGCGGGCAACTAGGCCCAAAACACGGGCATACCTGGCAACATCCTCGTCAACACCTGCTTTCCGGCCCTCCGCCGCTACAGAGCTCAGGCCTGTGGCAGCTTGCTCGGCATACTCGGCGGCGCGAATACACAGCCGCGCAAAGAGGTGCGCACGGACTTTGGGGATTTCTGGTGCCCGCACCATCCAGTCTTTATCATTGGGGTTGCGGGCTTGGATACAAGCCACAACGTAGGAGTCATCTTTCAACACGGTGAGGAGTGTTGCTTCAGCTAATGCTAGTGATGATAGTGCTGCCTGCGTTGCGGGTGCCAGGTCCGGCACTGTAGCTCCTTCAGAAATTGTTGTGAAGTACGGGGACGAAGACAGGAACGAATGTATGGCGCTCGCTTGAAGGAGGTGCTTGGTTGCGGTCTGGACGGCTGCTGTGCGTTGCTCGGCGCTCGGTGTTGTAGACGCATATAGTGTACGGGTGACGCCTGACCGGGCGAGAGAGGACAAGACATAACCCAGTGTTGTGAGTATAAAAGCGAGCTCATACTGGATCCCCGATCCGCGAGTGCGGTTCGTGGAAGGACGGGGTAGAGAGCTTGAAGCTAGAGTCGCGCGCCATTCGGGCTCGAGCTCGGCGCGTTGGGCTACTCTGATTTCTTCGGAGTGTGTTGTAGTCGACGGCGTCGTGGTATCAATTGGCTTCCCATTATTGAGCCCTTGGGCCAACGCGACGACATATGGGAGATAGTCGTTAATTGCGGAGAGGACGGAGGTTAGGTGGGAGTCGTGCTGGAAACCGCGGGGTAGGCGGTTGTGGGCCTTGAGGGCGAGGCGGAGGGCATGTCGGGCTGTCGTTGCGGACTGCGGGAGGGATGGGTGTGTGTGAGATGAGAGGAGAGTTTGAAAAGAGAGGTGGGAAGTTGTCGGGAGTTCAAAGGGGTAGACCATGGTGAAGAATGTGTAGTCTTGAGTAGTTGCAGAGGGGAATCGACGTCTATACTCCAGCCAGTTACGGGGACGCAGTTGGTTCTTGAAGTCACCGCCAGGCCGCAGCCAAGAAGTGCGCTTTCTAAACGACGTTGAATACAATATTACATTTCTGGATTTTATCATTGTAGAAATGATACAGTCCCGTCTAGATGGTCCTCTGTAGCTTGACACTAGCTCATCATCACTGCCAGTCCTCCACCCCCACGAGTTCTATCTCCCTGTAGATCAACGCTACCGGTCTAGTATGCGTGCTCTTTCCTCAGTCTTCTATTGAATCCATTCGTCAAATACGTGCCGAGATATTCGAGTAGGGAGAAATGCTCGCTCGTCGTATCAGGACGTTCGTGGCTTGGACTAGGAGGCCCGCCGATTGTACGCATCTGCGTACACTGGATATACTCGAACAAATCTTGGGGATCAACGGAGAAATCGACCTGCGTTTCTCGTAATGCATAGCCGTATTGCATTTTTGTTTCGAAAGAGCTTCTCAGGACGATAGCTCGCTGCCCATTCAATCACACCTCCATGCCTTCGGTATCAGAAAGGTTGCTCGGGGCGCTGCTAACACCAGACGAATCGCCGTCAGCCATATACGGTGCTCGCGACCGCATCTGCAGGCTCCATTCCTGTATTGTAGGAGCACCACCCTCGATGATTACCGGGTGCTCTTCAGCATTCTTCCCAAGGACTGTACCGGCATATCGGGACTCCTCCCCAGTCTTGCTGTGCTTCTTCTTCAAAGACGTAAGATAGTCCTCCTTCTCAAGCGAGTCGGCGTCGACCACATCGCCTTCGCTGGGCACGAATCCAGCTATACGTCGAATTTCGCGGTTTGCAGGGCCTGTAAACCATGAAAGGAAGCTTTCCAAGCCTCGCAAATCTTCCTCCCCCGCCCACCATTCTTCCCATTCCCGTAGCTGCGGTCGCAACGCACCGGCGTCTTGTAGCGCCTGGTAAACGTCTTCTAACACCGGTACCGGGTCGTGTGGATGGGCGTTTGCGGCATGATCCGCGGTTGAGGAGGCGAGGAGCATTATGTATCGGGTAGTAAGGTCTGCGAGAGTGTCAAGGACTGAAGGACGCGTCGCATGGAAACCTGCTGCGCGTAGAATCTGGATTATCGGTGGGCGGAGAAGAGCGTTGTGAAGGTTCGCGCCAGACATGGTGAAGAAGGGCTCAACAGCCCGTAGTCGGCAAAACAATAAGTGAAATTATACAGTAACCCGGTGTCTCTGACTATGTCACTGGGAGGAGCGAAGAACTGACACCGTGGTTGGTGGTGTTGAATGTTAAGGTGAAGGAGAAAGCGGACTGGACTGCGCTCCCTCTTGGCCTCGGCCGCCTTGTCCGACTTGTCTTCTAACACCTCTCACCTCACCGTCACCTCTTTCTCATACATGACCCACGATTGACTACGTTTACAATCATTTAACTCAACATGTCTGACGCCCCAAGGCCGGCCATCAAGCTCACCTTCGGCAAGAAGAAGGCCGAGCCGTCCCAAAGTCAACCAGCGCCTGCTCCATCCTCAAATCAGCCTCCACCGGCGGCGCCTCAACGCAAACTCACGCTCAAGATCGCCCGGAAGCCGACCGAAGATGAATCACAAGATAAGTCGAAGAAGCCGAAGATCACAATTAAGAAGAAGAAGCGACCAGCAGATGAGGCCGCTCCGATTGAGCCGTCTGCTGGCGGCGCGTCAGAAACAACTGGACCAAAGCGACTTAAGCTGAATCCATCCAAAAAACCCGGCCTCCAGTCGATTAGAATCAAGAATAAAGGACTTGTACCAAACAGACCTACCGGCGTCGGCTACGACTCTGAAGCATCCGATACGGAAATCGACCCAGCCATTGAAGAGCAGTTCATTCTGCGTATGCTGCCGGGGGAAGACTGCGAGTATCTTCGACGCGCGATCAACGAACGCCGATTCGACCGATCTGAATTTTCTTTTAAACCATTGAACCGCGAGGGCCGACGAGCTGTCCTGAAGATTCGCGACAAGCAGTATGCTGCGGCCTTGGTGGACCTACCATGCATTATTGAAGGAATGAAAAGTTGGGATCGAAGGGGGTGGTACAAATCAGCCGATATATGTCAGATGCTTCTCGTCCTAGGTCAGATAAATAATGAAACAGAAGCCCTGAATTATCCACTCCCTGCTGAGGTGCAACGTCTGGATGACAAGACATTGCAGTACCCTCACGGCCTGACGCCTCCCCTTAGATGGGTAAGGAAACGCCGCTTCCGAGACCGCATCAGCACACGGACCATTGAGCAGGTTGAGAAAGCGGTTGAGGACTTAATCGCCCAGGATGAAGCCGCCCTAGGGCCTCCACGTTACGAGCTTGTGGACAAGACATCGCTCGATCGTGCCGAGGGTCTCGTGCAAAGCGGAGAGTATGACGACTACGAATACGACGATGAGCAAGATGCCGAAGGCGAGGTGGAAGAAGCCATGGATGACGTCGACGGCATGTTTGAAGACCTCGAGGACACACTTGCTGCAGAGATGGAGGCCGCTCTGGCAGCTGGAGCAGACGGGGCAAATTTCGAGGCGGACGTTGTTGAGACACCTGCTACCCCTGGGGTGTACCAGGCCGGCACTCCATTGGCCACCAAGCCCTCGACTCCAGCACCAGAAGACACAGGCGCAGATACGTCGGGAGACGAAAGCGACGCCTCGAACGGCGAAGAATCGCCAGAGGAGCTCGACGAAGAGCAACTCGAGCAGCAACGACAGATCCAGCAATCGCGCGAGGAGATTGCAGAATTGGAGGCCCTCATCCGCTCGGAGACAGCCAAATGGGAGACGATGAACAATCAAATCCTCAAGGGCAAGCTTGCCAAGCGTATTCATGACCTGAAGATGGAAGTGTCTCTCAAGAAGGTCTCAATCGGCGAGGGTGATAATGCCGATAGCTAGGCTACTGGACCACATGTACTTTTATTATGCATTACTTTTGATACCCAATAAGATTCGCGTTGAAACTTCGCTCATGCAGGAATATCCATAATCATAACTGTAAGTATACTAAATCTCGAAACAAACCATCCAATGCCCGCTACCTCCCAACAACCGGTTTCCCTGTCGCCTCACTAACTGCATCGCTGGGGTGCAACTCCCTATCCTGCCTCAACTTTCCCTCCCGGAGCTTCTCCCTCTCCATTTCCTCCCCCTCAATTGGTGGCGACCGTCCAACCTTATCCCCCAGAATCCTCTGATGCTCCTCCGCCTTCCTATCCAGATCCTGCAGATTACTCACACCCTCGCCCCTCGCCGGCATCCCCGGTCCCTGTGCCGTCCCAACGGCCCCCGCGTGAGCACCCGCCTGGGCTCTATGCCGCGAGTGCCCTTCCACAGCGTTCGCGATGTCCCCTTCGCTCGGCTGCTGCTCGACGCCGTACTCCGTGTCAACGTCGCTGTAGGCATGTAACGATTTGCCCGACTGTTCTTTCTTGGTATGGGTGGAAGAGACGTTGGAAGGGTTTGAAGGGTTCGAGGACGTGCCCCGGGTTATTGTGGCTGGAGCTGTGCCGTAGGTGTGCGAGCGCTGTTCGGTTTCTTGGGACTCGGCCGGATTCTGTGTTACGGGATTGGAGGGTTGTGTGTAGCTGGACTGTTTGGGAGGTTGAGGGGGTTGGCTTGTTGTGGACATTTTGTTGAGTCTAGAGTTATGTAGTATTTGAATAGATAAATGGTTTGATTTGAGCTCCGCTAATGGCAGTAGGGAGGCAGTGATTGACGGTAGTCAATGTTTGATGCTGCTGATGGTTTATATGCTGATAAGGGCATGACGTCAAGATACGCAGTCGAGGCTCCGAAGATCACTGCGCTGTGGCCTGGAGGTTTCTTGGATTTCTGGCATGAAGTCATATTGGTTGTTATCGCTTCATAAGAAGTTATAGTCTTCAGGTGCTTCAAGTTTCTTTTTCTGCGTTGCGTTGCCAGGATTAAGGGATTCATATCCATATATTTGCATAATGACGCGTATCTGAGTACGTACGGGCTATGCCCATTGGCCTGCCGCGCAAAAAAAACTACTTTAAAAGTGTAGATAATTGCATCCGGTGCCTCCAGCTGCACCCGTTGTCCTGTGATACTCTCTCCAAAGCTAAAATAATTCATGGCCTGCTTCATCTGTTCTTCCACGCCCAGTAATTGAAGTACTCTGCTGCGGGAGATCACTAAGACGGGCATTGAGAGGACCGGGCCAAGGTTTGCGTGGAGCACTTCTTGCTCGCTATACCATTGAGGTGCTCAGACATGGCTGACACATAATGTCTGATGTATCTAATATTCCCACATATCGTTGATATCTGATTGTGATGGAAAGGACATGGAGCGTCGGGTTAGTTGCTTACCGTCTTGGTGACGTATCTAAGCTCAGGACCTTCCTTATCCTGAAGGAGCTATGCTTCCACGGCGCCTACTGGCCCGACGTGCCCTACCCATAGGATCTGCTGAGTTGAAGAGGGTGAAGGATGAGTAGGACTATAGTTAGCCGTCAAGACTTATCGTAGCAATTATATCTGTGGGAGGGCCAACTCATATGCTGATCAAGGATATCATCAGCATTAAACCGGACAAAGAATACAAGGTCACCAAACCGTTCACAACCCAGAATTGCCTCTTTAGAACTTCCACAACGTTAAGAAAGTTCTCTCCTGGTTTGTAGTGTCATATGTCCAGACTCGAGACCGCCAAGGAACGCTTTGAGTAGTTTGCTAATCGAGAAAGCAGGCTGACAGCCTGTTCCTCACAACAAAACAATATAACAAGTCGTATCGGCATATTTTGGCGTCAGCGTCATCTTATTGATTCTTTGGCGATCTAGTAACCTGATGATCTCAGCGGTCATTCTTTGGTTTTCAGGCCTCGAGTGCTGTCCGCTTGGATGTGTCGCCATAAGCCTAGAGAGGCCGGTGCTAGTACGTCATACCATCCCAGGGTAAAGAAGTCAATTTGGCAAGCCTGTGATTGTATGGGCTTGAGAACGCCGTGGAGGAAGAGAAATGTGGGCCGTCAGTTCTTGGTCAGAGGAGAGAAGGCGGATAAGCGTAGCCGTAAGTACAGGATGTTGATAGAGTACGGCTTTTTGCGAGCTCAGGGAAAGCAGAGCTCGCCATACCTGTGATGTCGGGAGAAGTATAGTTTGATACGGTGCTTTATGACTTTTGTTGTGTTGTTTATATATCCCAGCATAAGACTGACACATTTTCGGAGACTCTGCTGGTGTTGGCACGTCGCAGACTGCAAGGCTTCCAAGATGAGACGAGATCAAGTTCGATCGAGTGCGACGACATTTTGAGTTCGGAATGGCGAGGAGGTATTCACCTTTAATCCTGATGGTTAAGGGCCCAGGTTAATGAAGTCTGCTCTTTTTATCCGGTGCTGACACCAGGGCTGAGTGAAGTACTAGCCCTATGCCTTGCGCGATGCACGTAATATTAAGCTTAAGTTGATTTTAATGGGCAATAAATTCATCTCCAGCATATCAGTACCACTCTGTGAATGGCATAGCGTGAGACTCATGCAATTGAGCCACCAGGTATTAGCTGGACTGGCTGACGAGGTGAACCTGACAATTCGAAAACCCTGCTGATTGATGAGAAGGCGTATCTTTCAGGCGTTCTTGTATATGTAAACATGGCTCCTGTATAGTTTCGTGATATGACTATTGCTCATGTTAATGGGTCTAAGTGAAAAGAAGAATAATGTTGGTAACGCTGTTTTTGGGGGGTGGAGGCATTATTGTATAGGTAGCAACCAGGTGATGCCAGCTACCATACAAACTGCCAGCTCACTCACTCCTTTAGTTCCCTATTGTTTCTTTCCGATTTACCTACTACCTGTCAGATCGCTGGTCCGTACCTGATCTAACAACGACATTTCTTTACTTGGTGAGATTATGGATTTCCAATATAGCAATTCCCGGGCCAAGCCCTGGAGATCCCTTGACAAGAAGTGAAGCTTTTGGCGTCTGGACGTAGTCGTCTTGGTTTTGCTTGTGTCTGGTGCACTGAGCTTGGCTCTAGCCTCACTACTGAGCACTCGGTGAGCTCGCTTCTCCCTAGGTCGCAGAGGCCATAAAGCTTTACTAACCACGGCTACGCAGAAACTTCGCCCTATACACACCAGGAGAGTTCTCGTTTTGATTCTGTTCCTTTTCTTACGGGTGAGATAGTGGGAATTCATTCTCTATCTCTTTTCAAGCTTCTATCGCGGGGGTCATTACCGGGTTGCTGATTGGTGTATTCGCCATAGTATTCTCCTGGCACGCAATCCCTTCCCTCCATTGCTCACCTGGACGCACCTCGTTTTACGTCCAATTTCAAATAACATGACCACCCATGTACCCACTGCAGCAGTTAACCCGGCGAATGGACCTCCTGATTCTCCAAAAACCTACCGGTTTCTCGGCCGGGTTTTGCATAACGCGATATCGATCTCATACTGCGTGACAGCTGCCCAAACCAGAAATGGCTGTTAGAGTTGAATCAGAGGGCAAAGACTGAATCGGATTCCATGGCTTTTAGTCGATATAAATGTCGAGTATCCTCTGCGGCCCAGAAAATCCTGTCAAAGTCAACAGAAGCTCAACAACAACAATTTTCTGGGCTTTCTGACTGATACTTCGGGACACAATGTCTTCAGTTGGAACTGACCTAATCCCTCAGGGGACGGCGTATGGCCTGCTTATTGGCCTCGGCGTCCTTTTCTGCGGGGTGATACTTATTGCCATCAAAGTGCAGAAGGCCTATCTATCTGAGGATTCAGCAACTTCGGAGATGTTTATGGTCGCGAACAGATCTGTTGGAAGAGGACTGACAGCCTCAGCGGTATTTTCGTCATGGATGTGGATCAATGAGACGGTTTTGTGCGCCGCCATGTGCTATAGATATGGATTGGCTGTGCCTTTGGTGCGTCTCTTGCTTATACATGGCGTTGAGCAGGCTGACAAAAACAGTGGTGGGGATCAGGTCTCTGCTTCCAGATTGCGCTCATGGCTGCTCTCGGAGTCATGGCCAAGATTCGAGTGCCGTATGCTCATACTTCACTGGAGATTATAAAAATGAGATATGGCACAATTGGACATTTGGTCTTTATCGTCTTGAACTTGGTCAACAACGTCTTTGGCTGTGCTTCTATGATTTTAACAGGATCTCAACTGGTATCTGGAGTTTCTGGCATGCACTTTGTCGCAGCCACCATTCTGATTCCCTTGGGAGGTGAGTAGCCCTGCGATAAGTCGGAGACGACCGAAATTGATCAAGCTTCTAGTGGTCTTGTATACTGCTGTTGGAGGTCTCAAAGCCACCTTTCTGACAGACTTTCTGCACACGGCTGTCGCCCTTATTCTCATTATATATTTTACCTTGTCTGTTTTGACGAATGAACATATTGGCGGACTGGGTGGTCTCTACGATAAGGTGATGGCCACAGCAAGCGAAAACTATATCCCGGACAACTACGAGGGATCGTTGCTCACCATGAAGTCGAAGGGAGCAATCATCTGGGGGTTGGTTCTGAAATTTGGAAACCTGGCCCTGGTCGTCATGGATACTGCCTTCTGGCAAAAGTCCTTTGCCAGCGAGGTCAACTCAACTGTACCAGCATATAACCTTGCCGCAATCGCCGTCTTTGGTATCCCATGGGGTCTAGGAACAGTTCTTGGACTATCCGCCAGAGCACTTCATCTCACAACCATATTCCCGACATATCCCGCGGACATCACTGAGACAGAGGTCTCAACAGGTCTGGTGATGCCATTCCTCGTTAAAGCCCTCATCGGTGACTCCGGCATTGTCGCATTTTTTGTGCTTCTTTTCATGGCTTTGACTAGCACTGTATCGTCTTCCATGATTGCGGTCAGCAGTATTCTCTCGTTCGACATCTACAAGACATATTTCAACCCCAAAGCAACAGACAGGAAGCTGCTCAAAGCAAGCCACGTCACCGTGGTCATTCATGCCGTCTTCATTACCGGCATCTCAATTGCACTGAATTATGGCGGCGCCAACATGACCTGGCTTGGCTACTTCAGACCCGTCCTTTCCTGTCCCGGAATCATTCCTCTCGGCCTGACTCTTTTCTGGAGCGGCCAGACAAAACTGGCCGCAATTCTCGCGCCTGTCTTGGGATTTTTCACGGGACTCGCACTCTGGCTGGGTACCGCGCATGCTCTGTACGGCGAAGTGAACATGATAACAACAGGGAACCTTCTACCCGCACTCTACGGAGCTATTGGGTCCTTTTTCTCCCCTGCTATCTACTCATTTGCAATTTCTCTCTACAAACCCTACAAATTCGACTGGCGGATCTTCCTCCGCATCGAACTCGCTGAGGAAGCCCAACCCCCCAGTGCCGACAAATCAACAGCCACAGTCATCGAGTCAGAAGTGAAAGAAAAATCCGGTAACCAGAACCCCAAGTGCAACACCTCAGACACGGCCGCAGCCACAACCGCAACTGCGGACCCCGAACACGCAGCGGCCCTTGAGAAGCCCAATGCCGCATCAAGAGCAACCTCAACTCCCGTCTCCGAACTAAGCCTAGACGACATTCGCCACCCCTTTGACGAAAAGACATTAAGAGAACTGTACCGCTGGATGAAGATAGCCTGGGTCATCTTTGTAGTCATCGTCCTGGTAACCTTCATCCTCTGGCCGATGCCCCTGTACCGGAATTACATCTTCAGCAAGTCGTTCTTCTCAGGTTGGGTATCCGTGGCTATTGTCTGGCAATTTTTTGCGTTCTCTGCTGTTGTCATCTATCCGCTATACGATGGACGGTATGAGATCGACAAGGGCGCTCGAGGTATGTGGAAGTCCACGAAGGAGTTTGTGGCGAAGAGGCGTTCAAAGACTATAGACTCTTGAGATGAAAAGGTCTCACATAGAGGTTGATAGAATGGGTACATAGGTGTATAGAATTAACTGCAAACGTCCAGTGAATACATTGTATCATAATAGATTTAGGACTTGTGCTTGACCCTCTTTAAAGAATCATTATAATGCCTCCAGCCATGTTCGCATCTATCTGCATAACTCCCAGCCTTTTAATCAGATTCAGGTGAGCACCCTTCACCAGCCAACTCCCTGAGACAGACATTCTTCCATAAAGAGTGTATCTTTAAAATGCTCAACCCTATGCAGGAACCTAACCATGCCGAGAAGGCACAAACACAGTTGTGACTCTCTTTACCTTCCCAATTACATACTTCCCGATCTCTTTCTCTGACTCCATTCAGTGCACTTGTTGTCTTCAATTTCTGAGTTTGACCTTCCGTTGTAGTAGTACCCGTCCTATCCCACCATATCCTACCATATCACCCAATCAGGATTTCCAGCTATAGCAAAGCCGTCTTACCAAGGGCAAGGCAAGTCAATTCTGGTGGTATACAAAGGCAGTGCAAAATTCCAAGGACAAAGACAGATAAATATCCACGGATATCACGATGATGCTCCACGGCCAACGTCAAGCTCAAATCACCCCATTCTTTACGCAACCGAAACACCGTCCAGCCCTAAAGCGCCCCTTTGCGCTATCAGCATCACCCTCACCCTCGTGCTCACCATCTTCCTTGTCGCCAGCGCATGACTATGGCTCTGAGCCCACCGCAAAGCGGAACTTACTCACCACATCCGAGAACGGGTCCAACGACAAGACCTACGCCCAGCGGTTTCGGGAGAGATTGGAGGGGTACCGAGCCTGCAGGGAGAAGGAACTTGGTGACCCGTTTAGCCCCGATAGGAGTTCTAGCTGCAACTGCGGCCTCAGCCCCAGCCCTGACCGGACAGTGTGTGAAGAGGATTATGACGACGAGTGTTACGATGACGAAGACGACGACGATGACGATAATGATAATAATGAGATTGTCGTACAGGATTCTGTGTTGCTAGGTGAGGGTGGTTGTCTCCGTGACAGCGAACATGGTGATGATGTGGGTTCTCCGATTGTCTTATCAGTATTGAAGGGTGGTGCTTCGGAGTACTGTAATTCTCACCACACGACCTGTACTAACAAAGATTGAATAGACTGCTGTAGTGAGAGGCGATAACGTACACCCGCAGCAGCATTCAGAGCCGCAACCGGAACCGCAACCGCAGTTTATACAGGAACACGAAACAGAGCGCTACGCTCCTCTCTCAAACGAGGCAATTAGTAACATCTTGCTGCAATGTGCGCCGTATTCGGCCTCCACGCAGACGTGGATAAGAACACACAGGGCGAATGAAGCTGATAAGGAGAGAAAGAAGGCGCTTTTGAAGCAGCGGGATGACCTTCGAAGGCAGGTGTTACAGCTGCGGCCAAAGAGCGAGTGGACTATGAACAGAGCTGTTAAGGTCCCTGTATTTAAGCTTCATGATAATGGTATTGAGAACAGGGCTGGGGTTGGTGGCTGTGGAGTGAATTCTGTGGGAAGTCGTGAGGTATCCTTGCCGAGTGAGGCGTCCTCATGTGGGCAGGATAACAACCTGATCGGATTCAATTATCGTGGGCGCGCCTATATTCTCGACGAGAAGGATAAACAGTGGATGAAGGTCTTTAGATCGACTGGGAGACTTCAGGTAGCGGCGTGCTATGAAGAGGCGTCCATCGTTCCCTCACGCACCATGGAAGAGTTTCAGAAGTATTTCAGTATCTCCGACCAGTGGTGACGATTGCTTTCACCTTGGTGTCCGTTCTGGGCTTGGTCAAACCCTCGTAACGGCGTTATGATTATATTTTTCAGCAAGACTGTTAGGTATCATATATTACTATCAGAAACCAATAACAGTCTCATGACTTCTTGCCCTTGTTGCTCCCTTTTGCTTTCGTCGAAGTCTCTAGTTTATCTACCAGCGGTTGATACGGTGACGCCAGCAAATGCAACGGCGCTGGCGCTGGCGTGGCTGATGCCGGCACCGGCGCCTCATCCCGTCTCGGCTCACCAAGAGAAGGACGACGAAGCTGTTCCTTATGCATCTTATCCAGGCTCTCCCCAACTACCTGGTACTTCGCCCAGTTGATTGCCGGCATGCGGACGATATTCTGAGCTGCAGGGAGTGTTCCCAGCTCTGAAGATATTGGGGATCCACCTTCCGGGGTCTCCGTATCTCCATCACGATCCTCTTCTTCATGGTTGAAATCGATAAATCCACCCTGCTCTTTCCTCGCCAGTTTCCCATCAACAAGTTCACGGGCAAATCTCTCCGGATCCTTGGCCGCCGCTTCTTTCATCCTCTCCAACGTCTGAATATCCCGTAGACTCTGTTGCTTTTGAAGCTGTAGAATGGAGATCGCTGAGCGCAGGGCAATCGCATCGGGATTGTCGCTTTCGGAGATTGGGACCGGCGGTGGTGGCTCGGGGGCGAAGGTGGGCGGTGCCCGTGGAGGTAAAGACGACGGGTTCGGAGGAGTTGGAGGGACTTGTGATGTAGGCGAGGGCGATGTCGTTGGCGGAACTATGGCCTGTGTCGTTCCGTTTGTGGAGGGGTTCTTGACCGGCGCGAGATGGGCGAACACGGGCGTTACAGGCGAATAAGGCGGGCGAGGAGGTGTTCCTGGGCGCTGAGCCTCATTATCCTGATCCGCGTGATTCTGCTGCGTCGTTGTCGGGCCTGTATAGTCTGCGCCGGGTCTGTTGATAGCTGGTTCAGGCACCGCGGTGGTGTTGACTGGGCTGATGCTATGACGTTGGTCCATCGTTTGTGTTCGATATGCGACAGGTAGGTTATGATATCTCTTTCCATATACATGTACTTGAGTTTGAAAATCGTGTAGACCATAGTATCATGCCAAACAAGCCCTAGAAGAGTGAAAAGGGTCGCTAGGCAGCACTGTGATGATGGTGGCTGGATGGAGGCGTGCTTTGAGTGCTTATCGTGACTCCCGACACTCCGCTAAATGGCGCAAACGCGGTATTTCTCCGCGATGTGTCGACACGACTCTCCTCGGGTAGACATGACTTATCTACAAGAAGTAAATGTCAAGTAATTGCTATTATATATTCTTTGATTGCAGAGCTTTTGACTGCAACCCCAATGCTAAATAGCTAGACCGACTGGCAGTGGCCTGAGCATGGCCTGATCTTTTTCACGTGACCACCGGCAATTAACAGCACAAAAATTTTTGAAACTCACCCTCATCAAGTCGATCACTT
Organism: Aspergillus foveolatus; assembly: GCF_047715535.1. Classification (NCBI taxonomy): domain Eukaryota; kingdom Fungi; phylum Ascomycota; class Eurotiomycetes; order Eurotiales; family Aspergillaceae; genus Aspergillus; species Aspergillus foveolatus. The sequence goes on along the minus strand of NW_027396115.1, from coordinate 125,685 downwards.
TCTGGAGGCTCAAAATGAAGCGCAAGACCAACAGCAGAGAGTCGGTGGATGAAAATGGCCAGCCTGACACCAAAAAGCGAGCGCTTTCCAGCGAGGAAGTCGCATTGCGCTTCCGCGACGGTCTCTTCGAGCCGTCCGTACAAGAGAACTATACCAAGTTATATGCTGAATCTGGGCCGTACGTTTAACCAATTGCTTTGATGCGCCCCCACGCTGATTTTTCAGTTACTTGCACGGCGTCATTCATCCTCTAATCGAAGACTCCCTCCTGCGCGCCGTCCGCGACGAAATACAGGCGCATCTGCATTTCACTGAGAAGGAAACGGATATCTACAAAATCTTCCAATCGGGAGACCTCGCAAACTTGGATGGGTTGGACGATGGGTCATTGTCGCGGCTACCCTCAATCCTTAAACTTCGCGATGCCCTGTACTCCGCGCGGTTCCGTGAGTTCCTGTCTTCGGTCACAGGCTCGGGCAAGCTGAGTGGGCAGAAGACGGACATGGCCATCAACGTTTACAACGAGGGATGCCATCTCCTCTGCCACGACGATGTCATTGGGAGCAGGCGACTCAGTTATATTTTGTACCTGACCGACCCCGACACCCCATGGCAAGCGGAATGGGGCGGCGCTCTACGCTTGTACCCTACGACGACGAAGAAGGATGCCAAAGGTGAAGACGTTAAGGTCCCAAGCCCAGACTTCTCTCTGAGTATTCCGCCCGCTTTCAATCAATTGAGCTTTTTTACTGTTCAACCCGGAGAAAGCTTTCACGACGTCGAGGAGGTCTATCACCCCGCCGAAAATGAGGACAAGTCCAAGAAGCGCGTTCGAATGGCCATCAGCGGTTGGTTCCATATTCCCCAGAAAGGCGAAGATGGATACGAAGAAGGGCTGGAGGAGAAGCTCGCCGAGCGTAGTAGTCTCTCCCAACTCCAAGGCCGCGCGGACATCTACGACCTTCCTCAGCCAAAGACTGTGGTCTGCGAGGACGAAACGGAAGAAGCCAAGGAGGACCCCAAAGGCAAGGGCAAGGCCAAAGCTGAGGAGGAACCCGGTGCTGTCTTCACCGAGTCGGACTTGAACTTCCTTGTTCAATACATCGCCCCTTCATACCTCACCCCCGACATCGCAGAGGAAATGTCAGACGCCTTCCTCAACGACTCCTCCCTCAACCTCGAGCACTTCCTTTCGAAGAAGTTTGCCGCAAAGGTCCGCTCATATATCGAAGAGCAGGAGAAGAAAGATCTTCCCGCCTCGTCTGATGAAATCCAGGCTTCAACAGACTGGACCGTTGCCCGACCACCCCACAAACACCGCTACCTCTACCAGGAACCCTCCGCGGAAGCCGGTCCCTCAAAAACACCCATTCAAGAACTTCTGAATGACCTCTTCCGCTCCAAGCCATTCCGGAAGTGGCTTTCGCTTATCACAGGCTCAGATCGTATTACCAGCTACAACCTCCTTGCGCGCCGCTTCCGCCGAGGCAAGGACTACACCCTAGCCAACAGCTACGTTGGCGAAGAGCCCCGCCTAGAGTTCACCCTTTGTCTAACTCCTACTCCGGGTTGGGAAAAGGAAGACGCAGAAGAGGAAGAGGAAGCCTCCGGTGATGCAAATGGTACCTCCGAGGCAAGGTCTTCCAAGAAGACCAGCAACAAAAAGTCCGAATCCAAGTCTGACCAGGACGACCACGAAATCTCCGTCGGAGGCTACGAGATTTACATGGCCGGCGACGACGAAGAAGAGAAGTCCGGTGCCGCCGACCCGGCCATTTACCAATCCGCCGCGGACGACGAAGATGACGGAATCCTATTCAGCACAGCAGCAGGCTGGAACCGGCTTAGCATTGTGCTGCGGGACAGCGGGACCCTGAGATTTGTCAAGTATGTTAGCGCTGCGGCGAAAGGGGATCGGTGGGATATTACAGGTGAGATGGGTGTTGAATTCAATGAAGACGACGACGATGAGGAGGGCGAGGAGGGTGAGGGAGACGATGGGGATGAAGACGACGATGTCGAGGACGAAGGTATGGATGAGGATGAGGAGTAATCCACGGTCTCTTCATATACATTTATCTACCTCCTATAGGCGTACCTTGGTATCTGCAGTTATCTGCGGTCAATGAATTAATGGCTTGAATGTATACTTTGCGCCTTAGATGTCTCTCATCCTATCCACCACCACCACCACGAGCGCTCTTTATCATAATCACATGCCAGCCCAGCCTACTGCTACAATTCTCACGTACAGCCACGGGTTCAGTCCAGCCGGGCTATTCCAGCCAAAACCCTAATCTCCCAGCTTCCTACCGGTGTGTAAATCACGCAGTACAGCCTTCGCTACCAAGCAAATAAAATATCCTATGTGTCTATCCGTGTGCATATCCAGGTACCTCTCCTATTTACTTGGATAGAACCTGATAGAAACGGAAGCGAAAGCAATCAACTCCGGTTAGCAAGTCCGAATCCGAGCGACAACACCGAGCTTCAGCACCGAGCTCGGACATCAAGCACCAACTAATAAGTCCGGCGGAATTCAAACGCCGGCTCCTACTCTCGTCAATTTCGCTTACTGGGTATTTCACTCTGTATCCGGTAGTTCACCGCGTATTCCGTAACACCGTACGGCGTAAGCAACGGGCGGCCTATGAAAGCTCCTTCCGTTCCGAAGAGCACGCTAATTCAAAGCTACCCTAAGGTTACAGTACAGGTACGTATGGGATTGTATTCGCTGAAGTGAACGAATCTGAAACACCAAGTACGCCATCAGGATCCTGATCCCGGTCAAGCCACACACGTGGCGCGTGCAGCGCCCTGAGGCTAGCCAATGACACTGAGACGTTTGTCTTTGACTAGCGTTGCAGTTTGTGATGAAAGCTCTGTTAGGCTGGCGTGGAAATATAGACGCTTCAGACCGGTAGTAATATGGCTGTGGCGGCGCTTGCAGAGGACAGGCGGATACAGTCGTGGGTCGGCGCTGCAGTCGGGCTACAATCTAGGTTAGGATTTACGGGGTAGGTGCTGGACAGCCTGGACTAACAGAAATTTATGTTTCCAATCCTTCAGGGTGGATAAGGGCTGAACATTATCGGGTCATCTAGGACTGTTGCTGGATTGGTCCACTTAGACCTATCATGATAATATTTGTACTTCTATATACTCTGTACGAGGTAGTGTCAGCCATGCCCAAAGGCTATCTACTCAGTACAGCAAGAAAGGCCATGTACTTGCAAGAGGTAACGGCTTGTATATTTCCCATTGAATTTGGGATATATAGTTTTCCCGCTCCTGAACCGGCCAGGGTCACGGAAGGGAAATACATTAAAAGTATCAAAAGCCAGGCATGCACGTATGCTCCTGGATATCAACCTAGCCAGAAGGCAGAGGAAGCAAGACCAGGTACTGATCTAGATGTGGCCGGGGCTTACTCATATGTCAACCTCTCCCATTCGGTTGGAAGTATAGAACTTACTAACAGATCCTCGAGAAAGCCCGGGCACTAGCTCTCAGTCATTGCCATGTAGCCCTGGGATTAGCATCGTAAGATGTGGAACCGGAAAATAAGACTGGCAGAGTAAAAGAGCTGTGCCGGATTCAACTCGGCTTTGTACCGCGGCAGTCATCGCCAATGCATGTGGTGTAGGATCGACAGCATACTTTTCAATGCGTCCTTCGTAAGTTACCTTGTATGATTTATTCAGCTTGTTGCATGCGAGATATGTTCGTTCATGTCGTGCGCAGGATACTCTGTTTGATATCAGGCTATATGGCAGCAGATGCCTAGTATATTCAGTGTTCCATAGGTTTGTTCTTCAATAGATTCCTGGTCGTTTAACTTTTCAGCTGTGAACAAGCCCCGGCTATGTAATCTCTGCATTTGTGACTTGCAAGGATAATAATGTCATAGCTGTGATCATGGTGTCTCCGTACCCTTGCTGGAACCATACACTATCAGTCTCTGATATTGCTAAGCGAATGATCACATAAACAGAGAGTACGAAGTACATATGGCCATACCACATCTCTCCCCACTTTCTCACGTCATACTTAAAAGGAATAAGCGCTGAAATTCATGCACAACGACCGCGTACCTGAGACCCTGGATGGTTAGTGCTCACCAATTAATCTAGCCATCGTCTCCGCAACCGCTCATCCTGCTGCCAATTCAGCAAGACGTTATGGGGCTTCAGCTGGGAAGAAAATACAAAGCCCCTATCGAATAGAGCACTTTCTTTTCCAGGCCTGAAGTATGGATAACGCAAGGGTCGTCATCTCAGTCTCTAACTCCAATCCCTGGGCCGAACATGCGAATGAACCTCCTGCAAGGCTGACATTGCGATCAACCTTCGCTGAATACTGTATCTGGCATGTCCAAAGACGAATTTATGGGATCGGATGGTGTTCGACTTCGGCGTCAGTGAGGAATAGAACAATATATTTTGTTCCAAGATGACAAATCTACACACACATAGTTAAATATAGGAAAATATACACGAACAAGAGCAGATAACGGAGAAGCAACATGTAGTTATGTAAAAGGAGAACAAGATAAGGAGGTATCCTAAATACTAGCTACGTATTCGCCCACCGATGCGCGCTCGAACTATCGAGCATATTCTCCAGTCCGAGACAGGCTTACAGAACAGACCATTCATTTCATATGAAGGAGCTTCACTACGTACAAATATCAATCCCGCGAAATACCAAACCTTATCACTTCCTGAGTTTACAATTATGTGAGACTAGACTACCTGGGCCAAGAGGATAAAATGGAAATGGCCCTAACCCTAGTCCTATAGTGCTACAAGTGGCTATCTTGCTAGCTAGCTTCGGTTGGTTTGGACATAGATGGATGACAAATAACTTCTGTAGTGTAAGGTAAGTCATCAAGAGACCCTGAGACTGGCCTACTGTACTTATCAGTCAAGATTAGACTGGTTATTACATAAACCTTCCATTATAGATTCTTTTAAAAGTTATCTATATAAAGTAGATTCAATTGATCTGTGCCATCGACACGGTGTAGATCATGTACATAGCGGGTAGGATAGAGGAGCAAATCGCCTGATATTTCAAGTTGCTTTCAAAGCGGCATTTTGTATAAGATTATGTAATGATAGAGACGGAAGGCTGACAATAGAAACTAAGTTTCCTCATTGTCTTCATAATTGACGATATCTGCGGTGCTTCTTGCTATCTAACGCAACCAGCCTCAAGATATCCTAGCTCGTCCATCCGTTTATCCCCACGGAGCTGGCAAGCAGAGCATTGCAATACTAGCCAGCTGACGATTAACCGGTGGCTTAGGACTATTGCTGCGTAACTGTAACCGCCCTAGTCTAGACAAGGTCTAGTTTCTAGGCAGTACTATTTCTTTCAGTAGAGCAATGCAGTGGGCTGTGCACAGTACGTAATGAGCAAACGCACATATCTTGCGCCACAAAGCTGATCATCCTCATGGTGTTGATACAATAATGATAATGGTGTGGAGAAATGGGACAAAATGTGGAAGTTGACTCGTCCGGCTGATCTACCTACGACGCAGAAGCATAGACTGACTGACTAATGAGTGACTGTTTTGGACTAAACCCCCTCAGGAAGGTTAACTGCATGCTCTCGATAGGAAGATGGGATTGTGATTGGATTGTGATAGTGAATGTGAGAACCCTTGTCTATACCGTCGGGGCCCTTGTCTACACCCTCAGGGGACCAAGTCCAATGACAAGGTACCGTTCAGCCAGCGACCCTTGTCAGGCTGTCACTGGCAAGTCGCGACTGGTAACGTCATCCCCGCCTCTTTTCTCCTCAAATATGTCTGGCGTATACGGAGTATGTCGGGGGAAGGGTGTTTAGCGATGCAAGGCATACTTTTCGCTCTGTACTTCAATCCCGCTCTGACTCTCAGGCCGTTTCTCTCCAGTACTCAAAATACTCAAGTACAGGTACTACCTCTCCGAATAGAGGAGACGAGGTTCGATGGCCTTCTAGACATCCACAGTGACACCACCGACCACTGCAGCAGCGCATGTGGCCGGCCGACTCCGGCGTGCACAGAGTATGGCGTATGCATCATGTACCCTGCAGGCAGGACTCAGGCTGCGGCTGTGTCACTGCACTGTCAGTGCCAGTGTCTGTACTCTGTCCCACCAACCCCCGGGCCTCGTTGAGTCGTTGCACCGTACTCTGTACCACGCGGCCAGGGAAATCCGGACAAGAAACGGCTCGATTCGCTGCGTCCGTTCGTCGAAATTCCCCTGGAACGGCGGGTCGGAAGGGGTGCTGAAATGATGCTGCGAGGCTGGTGGCTTTAGCAACTGGACCGCTCGCGGTACACAGGAAGGGGGCGAGGCGTGTACTTGCGCAGTACCCTCGGTGGATTGCAAACATTTACACTGAACTGGTGCTCCATAGCGATTGTCTCCGAACTCCGTTGGTGTTATGTTGAATAGACGGCGATATCTCCGTATCCGAAATCCGTCACTTGTCCTCCGTACGGAAGGCTGAAGATCAGAAGTTCTCCGTAGAGTATGGCGCTCCGGGCGCCTGACGGCCATGGATGATCAGATCCTGCCAAAAATAACCGGCCGTTGGCCATTCGGCCGTGGACGTGGCTCAAAATCGGGGCCGCTGCCAGCAGGCAAACACGCGAAAGGTGACGGGGAACCCTGGTTGATCGGCGCGACTATGGATGCTCGATTGCATGGTTTGATCTGGACGCAAGTCAATATCAATTAGGATTGTTCTGCTCGACTGGGTTTGCCATGCTGCAACTGTGTCACCGTCCCCCACGCCGTGGCGTCTCGGTCTCATATGGTGGATGGTCACCGACGGAGTTAAGATGGGAAAATGTGCTAACTCCCTTATGCTGGATTACTCAGAGTTCTCATTAACTTATTGTTGTCCAAGAACCTCTCGCCATTGGCGGTCGGAGAGAAGCGCGACAAGAAACTTAATTGACCTTGGGCCGTTCTTCTCGTGGCATTATCCAGTCAACTGACGTTCTCGAAATGTCGACGACGAAGATTCAATGAAGATTCGATGAAGAGTAGGATCGCCCGTCTTTGTCCTGTAGACTGAATTTTGAACCCGTAGTCCTGCATCTTCTTTGTTGATCTGACTCGAGTCAGGGATTCCTGACTCGTACGGTCGATCTGCTCTGCAAAAAACTAGACAAAGACAATGCTGGCGAGCACGGGCGGCTACACCGATCGACGGCGCCAGTCACGCTGAGATTAGGAACCCAGTCGGCCGTTGGTCACAAACTGGAGCTTGTCCAAACCCCAGATAGTAAGGGCCAAAGCACAGACTCCGGATATCTAGGATCAGAGGATCCGCATGTGGGACATTCTTGCGCTGCATCGAGTGAAAGCGAGGGGATAAAGACAGTGCGTGGCTCTAGACAGCAAGGGAACATTGTCCGCCCATGCTCCCGGCCATCCCTTCGCTCACACCCAGCAACAACCAGCAAAGCAGGCAGCCTGTAGCGTCATCGGACAAACAATACGACGGGAACAGCTGCTTAGCGGCGATCATTCCACGCACGCACCATGGATGCCGCTGCCATGTGTCCAAGCCAAAGAAATGGGCTGCCTGGTTCAGAACTTTGCGTGCCGATCTTCCCTGGCTCTCTGATATTTACCAAATTGGCCAAATTGGCCAAACTGCCAAATGACAAAAATGGCCAAAATGGACAAAATGCTAGAATTCGCCAAACGAACTTCACCCAGGATGGTGCTCCCTGCTTCTGGTCATTGGATGGTGAAGCATTCTTCAGAGAGTCAAAGACACGAGTCTGCTTTAAGCAGACTCGTTCGACCTGCATTGCATCACTGCAAGGAGGCCATGCTACGTGAACCGATTACGTGGCTAATAGAGGGATGATGGTCTCATTGAAGTTTTCAGCGCTTTGGCACGCTTTGGCAGTTCGCATCCCTTGAACCCCTGGAGCCGATCGTGGACACGTGAATCGAGATCTCCATCCGTCTCTAGACTACTCCCGTGCTTGGAGTGCGCCATGGAGTACTTTAAGATTGGTGTCGATGATCCCCTGGTGAGACATGCCGATGATAAGAGCACATGCGTCAACCCTCCTTGTTTTTCCTTTCAGGATTTCCCTTCAGGATTTTCTTTCAGATCCAACTTTCATCGTCAAGCCCAGCAATTGATCCTGGCATGCAAAATGCGACCGTTAACGTGTTCCCCTCATCTGGCCCCGTGGTACTGATCGATCCTCGCTGAGTCCCACTTCCCGTCTGACTTTTCGACTCGGAGCGCCGTTCCAGCCGTAGCACCTACTTCTTTAGGGAACGCTATCTATTCGGGCTATCATTCGGGCTATCTGACTTAACTTAGCCTTGCTTTATTAGGCTCAGGCTGGACTGGACCAGTCACTTAATTCGCCAGCGATCCAGAAATTCCAGACTCTGAGCGGGTCAGCCCGACGCCCGATGCTAGCTCCGACTCCTTCCTAGCCTTGCAACTCCATATCACTAGCCGGGCCAGGAAATTAGGCCATCATCTGGTCGCAGGCTCGGGGTTGCACAAAAGTCCAGGATCGTGGTCGTGTTACAGCCGGTGGTGTGGGGTAGTATGGCGCGAAGGATGCATCGCAGCCAGAAGTCAGACTCTCACTTAGCGAGCATGGTAGTCAAGTCCCTGTCTCTGGCACGGATCGGCATCGGAATTGCCCAACGCAGGCGCCTCGATTACCCAAGACTGGCAAATGGCTCTTGATTCCTGGTCCTGCCCCGTGGTCGTGATGAACCCAACCTGCGTCTGATGACCTGCCGTCCAACGGATCGTTCCATTATTGACGGACTGAGGAATGAGCTAGGAACGTCGCCCCGTAAGGCACGTAAGGCATGAGACGTGACAATTACGTCTATCCAGGACCGTGGACCCTGGTTTGCGCGGGATATGAAAGAGCATGGCGTGCTCGACTCTGGCACCGGCGCTGCCTGTCCGTCGATCCTCTTCCATGTGGAGGATTGTCGGAAAAACCCACGGCTGAACGAATCCTGGTGCCTGGCATTTAAGATGCCATAATTATTTATGCATCGCTGGATCGTTGACAAATGGCGGCCGAGAGTTGCAGCAGCTGCGGCTGGACACGAGTCCGAAATCCACCCCAGAAACTGCCTCGTGGCGGTGGACACTGGGCGTCGAATAATTCTCGATAATTCGGTCCGCAGTCGTAGTGCGAATCATTAGATGCTTGGCCGCTTCGCCTTGACTTTCCTCGCCTTCGGTCGCTTCACTGGCACCGAAGAGGCGCTGTCTTGAAGCTCCGGAAGTAAAGCTCGCGCACCCGTACGCTGCGTACGCATTACAGAGACGCTTCCTCGGTTCAGACGGCCATGAAAGCTCGACTAGGGCATCGACTGACCTTGCACGCAGGTGGCCAGTCCACGAGGCAGAGCTTGGATGCGCCGCCAAGAAGCACTTATCAGTCCGCTTTGCTCAATTTGTTTCCCGTAGTGCCTGCGCAGTGTCACTCTCTGTAAGCGCTCTCTGGCGCGGAATTGTCTAAACACCAAGCGAAGTAGCACGCAACCTTTTGAAGTACATTGTTCGGAACCCCGGTTGACGGCTGGAAGTAAAAGCACAAACCTACCAGACCTGAATTGAGTAAATCTGGACTCGGGACGGACTCCTGGTTGGCACGTTGGTGGCTGCGATACGGAAATTGGAGCAGGAGCGTCGTCCACTGCATCACTATTCTTCTAACCTTTCATTTCGGTCGTCATCACGGTTTTTTCAAAGGAAAAAATAAGAAAAAGAAAAAGAGGAAATAATAAGCAAAATATTAAGGGAAATATTAAAGAAAAAGAAAAACGCTCCCCTGTCATCGGCTTTCTTATTATCCTCTCTCTATCCTCACCTTGATTTTCTGTACTTTGACTCTCTCTACTTGCGGAAGCAGCCAGAATCATTTCTGCAGCTATCGCTCACCACCTTGACTTGGCTGTCTAGACTGAAGCTCAACTACCGTCAGTCTTGTTCTATCTTTATCCCGTCAGCTGTTTTTCTTCGGCTTCAGAGCCCTCAAATTTCAGATACCGCTGGACCAGAGTCGCACGCCCGGCGGTAATTGTCGCGACTCACAGTGTGACCCTCGCCGCAATCTCTCCCCTCTCCGTCTACGACCCGTTGCACTTTTCTGCTAGACTGTTCCTAGTCGTTGACTCAGCTCCTTGCTCCCCTCCTCTTCCTCCCCGCAGCTTCGTTCTGGCTGGTCATCACTGGAGCCTTTGCCCTAAACAGTTGTTCCCTGCCCAATTGTTCGTCCTTCTAGATCTCGTGCCACGTTCTTCCCCGAAAGTCGAAACGTCTGCACTAAAGGTAAGCGATCCGCTCTCGCTCTGCAAGACTGCAAACCAACCAGCCGTCCACGCTCCTAGCCTCAAGAACTTGGGATCATCCTCTGTCTTGACTCTCGTTCGACTCGATAATTCTCGAACTAAATCTCGGACTCATTTTAGCAGATTTATTTTACCTTTTGAACGTCCCCACTCTTTTTGCTCGTTCGTTCTCCGTATCGGGACTTTCGAATTATTACCACGTCCCGCCTCCGTTTCCCCTACGGCCCATCGACAACCGTTCCCTTCGTGCACGCATCCTCCTTTCCCTTGCAGAATCTGTTCCATCGAACCCCAACTTCTATTGCTTCTCGGTCTCGTTACCGGTTGTCTTCCTCAGTGCTTCTCCGCTCACGATTCGCCATCCGTTTACATTGACCTGGGTGATCTGCAGGAAGGGATAACGCGGGCGCATCGCAAACCGGAGGGAGCATCGACCCGAGGAATCGCAATCTAGTCCTTAAAGAAGGCACCTGTGTTTGGTTTCGCGTTTACATGAGATTAGCGCATTCCAGGATACACCCACGCGGCCGTTACCACGACCGGATACTCACGCATTGATTACCGCTTTGCATAAAACTTGCGACGAACCGCAATTGATACATCACCTTGGTATTCGTTTTCGCGGCGTTGGAACATGAGATAATACGCTCGTCTCAGAATCTTCGACTCTTCCATCCTTCGACTTAGACACTCATTCATATCTACCGAATCTTGCAATGGACTCAGCTCTGAACCACCGGCCATGGGGCCCATATAATGGTGTGCACAATCCTCCTGTCACGACCTCTTCGCAAACTCTCCCTTCGATATCTACCTTGACTGCCAGCATGGGCCACACTCCGGCGCCAGCAGAGAAGTCACCTGGAAACGCTTCTTTGAATACGGTCGAGCGTGACTCGGGGAATTGGTCTATGCCTCAAAGTACAAGTAGGTTCAGCGCGACATCTCCGCGCCGATAAAGCAACTAATTGGTCCAGGATCCTCTACCTACTCTACAGCGACAAATGGAACGGGGAACCAACCTACGCTCTCCTTCCTCACCTCGTCGCAACCTTCACCTCAGCGCGGCTCCTATGTCTCTGATCGGTCCCCGTACGACCAGTCGCACAATACTACACCCCCTTCGGCGGGAGCACAGCCGTCTCCGAACTTTGCTTCGCAAGCCGCACCTGCATTGCCCTCTCTAAACCAGAACTACGAGGCTTCCTCCCACCGCAACAGTGTAGCGGAGCCTGTGGAATCCCGTCGTAGTAGCGTCGACAGCCGGATGAACCAGGGGATCAGCTCATTGGCCATCAATCCTACGTCTCCGTACCATAGCACGAACGCCTCGCAAACATCCATCGTATCGAGCTTACAAAGAGAGCGCGGAATCTCCACTGATAACAACACTTACCGGGGCCCTCGATATTCCGGGACTTCGCCCTTGTCTCCTTTGTCATCGCGTGAACATCGTGGGTTTGCGGCTGGCCGCACAGCACCCGCGATCTCCTCGAATCCTCGATCCGAAATCTACAATGCAGAGGCTCCCACTGCCGGTCTAGCCTACGCCTTTCCTGACCCTGACGTCTCCACGCGTACGCAATCATTTGACAGAGCTTCCTTCTCTCGCAAACCGAGTGCCACAGAATCTTTGTACAGTAACTACTCCGAGTCCCGTTTGCCCCACGGACAGCAAGGTAGGCGACAACATGCGCAGAGCCTAGTCGCGACATGAGCTAATTGAGTGCAGAACTACCTGCAAATGCTCACCACCACCACACTTTACAGCACAAGCAAGTCCGTGGTCTCATAGGGGAAGCGGAACAACATTCTGGCAGCACGCCTTACAGCAGAACGCCGGAGCTTAGAGTTACGCATAAACTGGCAGAAAGAAAACGCCGCAGTGAGATGAAAGATTGCTTCGAGGCCTTGCGTCTTCGTCTTCCATCCAGTCAAAATAACAAGTCCAGTAAATGGGAGACACTGACAAGAGGTAAGTTCTTTTAAACGATCCTTCCATTCGATCAGAGAAACTAATTTTGGACTAGCAATCGAGTACATCAACAACTTGGAGAAACAAGTTGCAAATTTCCGTAGGGACAATGAACTCCTGCACCAAGAACTTCAAGAGATGCGGCGCCAGCTCAACCAGCAGCAATCCAATGGCCAGTCACGAACAGCGTCTATTTTCGAGCACCACCAGATGCCTGTACAATCGAATGGCCAAGTACATGGCCCCGCCCATGGGCCGGTTTATACCGGTTATAGTGGATCGCCGGGAACGGCAGAGGAACAGCCGCGTACCTTACCTCCGCTGATGAACGGTTCTGTTGCGCCGATGCAAGGTGTGCAGTACACCGATGACCGCCGGTAATTGTCTGTCTTTTTTTATGAAGGCGCGGGTCCACACTGCCAAACATCTGGGTCATAACATGGGCTATAACCGCTGGAAACGCATCTCTTCCGCTAGCTGTCCTTGGTTGGCGAAGACTACGCCAATGACCATTCGCTGGAGGTGCCTGAGGTGTCGTATCTGAAATATCACGATATTGCGTTTACCCCCAGCTTGACAATTGGGGCATTCACGACGCGCGCTTCGACCTACCGTTTTTCTTCCGTAGATGAGGTGGCATTCTCCTTCGAGCGATGATTTCTACTGCCGGCATCACCCTGCGATGAGGTCGATGAAGGACATGACTGTATTTTTTCTTGCGTACTTATATATTTCCTTGCATCATGACGTGGTTCAGTGTACTTTTGCATTGGGAAGGTATACCTGGTGAACTGGATGGGATCGACAGCATGTATTCGAGATTTCTGGTCTTGGACTCCGTAAATGGAGCTGGTTTGGCTTATGGCTATTCGTTAGCAGAATGGACGGTATGGCGGCGTCTAGGAGTTATCTTCGTAGGCGCCGTGGGATCGAAAATATTAAACAAAATATAGAATTTCAAGGTTGCTTCAAAGTATCCTCTTCTAAATAGATCAACATTGTGAAACACAGCTCCGACCAATCATAGGTTGCGGAACAAAAATAGGTCTTCAGAGCGCTGCCATGGAGTTTGTCCCGAGCACGGCGCTTACAGCCATGCCAGGCTGCTCTTCCTAGCCAATCCCCATCTTCTTCAGCTCTTTTCTGCAGCTTCTATCTTCAAGTCTTGTCCAATGCACTTCGTTCAGGCTGCAGTGGGTGTCTCCCATCGCAGGGATAGAGAGTTCCGAAGATTTGAAGCTGCAGGCCAGCCGTCCACAGCATGCTGTCAGGACAAGTCATTGGCACTGTCCATGGTCTCGGCCATGTCCTTGAAGCTTGTGCTTGTTGAGATAAACAAAATGGGCGCTTGCTGCTGTTCTGCATCTTTTCTCTCCGCTGTTTATTGACCTTCATCTTTCAGTTCGGAGTCATCGTCTCGTCTTATCCTCTTTATTGTTCCAGAACCACTGCGGCTCGACGACTCATGGCGCTTGAATGATAATAGCCGGCTGCAGGGTTTGAGATAGAGAAGGCTGGTCCTTTGTTAGCATTGTTTTCTGTTGTTTCATTCATCCACAGCGTCTTTCTTTCACTGCATCACTTTCTCTTTCAATTGTGCCACATAGAAGCTCTAGACCATTTCATTCTTTTTCACTCATCACCTGCTTGACCAGCAAGCAGGTTTTCAGAAAAATTTTGTCTTTTGTGAGTGGGTTCTTCTTCCCTATGATCTTCCTCCCCCGGCTACTACCTACGTTACCTAACACAACCTTGCAAAATACCATGACTAACGCAACACACCATGGACAGTATCCAGCTCCGGAGAGCCAAAAGAAGAATGCCAACCGGGAGCTCGGTTTCTGACCGGCCACGGGCTCAACTCACAATTCCCAATGTGCCCAAGTTCCCGCTGTCGTCGCCAATCACAGATGAAATCGCCAGCCCAGCTGCTACCTCTGAAGGCTCCTCTGAGGAGGACCGGGACCTGGAACTGAATCGGCCATTCGAGTTCCTCTCAAAGGTTTCGAGCAGGAATCCGTTTGTTTCCAATGCTGGTAGGGCGGCGCCGGACAGGATTCGCGACTTTGAACAGAAAGTTGCGACACATGCACAAATACATAATCCTGAACGAGAACGGCCTGTCGGGCTTAACTTGGAGATCCTGGGGTCTGTACCTCAGCGAAAGTCGCAGCAGCCTGTGCGGAAAGAAACGGCCGGTGCGTTTGTGGATTTAAATGACCTCAAGGTACTCTCGCAGGCGAGGGAGGAGGAGAGGACGGCGCAGAAGATCAAAGGGATTCTGAAGACGGGAGATGATAAGAAGGAGAGGGGGAGTACGAAGGGATTTCAGCGGTTGGCAGATGATTCTTGTGACTCAGGGGAAAGGAAGAGACTTTCGCTGCTTGGCGCAGTTTCTAAAGTTTCTAAGAAAGCTAGGGACGATGGTATCTCACCAACGGACCGGCCCATCGTTATTGGGTTCTCGGTACCATATGACTCCCCTGAGCTCCAGGACGGTAAGGACAGGGAGATTGACAGTGCGGGTACACAGCATACTCCCCTTACGCCTTCGATAATAGTCACTCCAGCAAAGGAAGATGGTTTCTGGAGTCATCTCAGTCCGGAAAATACAATCCACACGCGCCCACGAGCGGCTTCTAGTGTTTACTCGCAGCCCTCGCCGCGTCTGGGGCTCGATCACAATGTACCGCCCGTACCGGCTCTTCCAGCGTTCTACTCCACCGGGAACGATAGTTCAGCAACCGGAGGGGTACTTGGCTCTGTTCGGAAACGTCGCTCTATGTCTACTGGCGCGGTCAGTGAGAAAGGCGAGGAATTACCGGCCGGACGTCCACGGTCTCGGTCGAATGAGAAGGTCTCTCGAATTTCTGACCGTCTCACCATCAACACTTCATTAAATGCGCGTGCTTCCCAAGGGTGGTGGAACTATCTTCTTTCCCCATTACTGAGCGCTGGCTCGCTTCTAAGTCCGAAGACACCTACTACAACTAAGACACGCCCACCGCTACCCACCATCTCGACTAGCTCATCAGGTTTGACAGATGAATGGTGGGACGAGAAGGAGAAAGAAAAAGAGAGAGAAGTAGAGAGGTCATATTTTTCGCCAGACACCCCAGAGGCAACTCGTCGGATATCAAGCTGGCAGAGTATGACTGGTAACCCCTTTGCCGACTTTGATTGGAGTATAGACGAGAAGCAGCCGCAGTCTCAAGATCAAGTTGAAAATCAGAGCCCTGAAGCGCAAGATCGCGGAGCGGCATCGATGATGTTCTCCTCCGGCCAAAGAATTCAGGGTTCCGCGGCCGAGTACTACCAAGCTTGTGCGCATGAACTGTTCAGTGGAACTCCGTACTTCGAATGCGTTAACCACATCTGCTCTATCACGCCAAAGGATAAAATACCGGTGGTTGTTGATGGCGCTCCGCTGCAGGATCAGGATACGCAAGGAGCAAGAGGTTTGTTGATAGATGTGGATGATATGCCTCGCTCGAACCACCTCGAGTCTCCGGGGTCTGGAATCACATCTATAAATTCGAGTCCATCGGATGGTGCCGGCAGGTTGTCTGTGGAGTTGAGAGGGTCACTGAATAGCTCAAGAGCACCTCCTGGCGAAGGTACTTCTGGAACTCCGAAGGTCAATTCTCCCACACCTGATGCCCACGGAGGAACGAGACAGTCAGGCTCGTCGGCGCCCACTAACCCTTTTGAACAGCCGAGAGAAGCCTCAGCAACACCAGCACCCACTAATCCATTCCTCGAACAGCCGAGAGAAGCCTCACAATCACCACCACAACCTCCTACCCAAGCTCCCGCCCCTGCAATCATCCATATAGAAAGCGCTGCCCCCCCACCTCCGGCTAATATCCATATAAAAGCTCCATCAGCTCAGCCTGCCCCAAGCATCCATTATGGAGCGCCTGCGCCCCCTGCACCCGTCACTTTCGAGACTCCGGCACCGCATGGAGCGTCTAGGGCTCCCAACCCGTTTGAATATGCCCCTGGACCTTCCATGACCGCTCCTGCGCCAGAACCTGCGCCTAGACATCGGCCAATCAGCCGCACAGGTCCTCCTCCAATTGCAATGCCTTCACCCGAACAGGTACCCCCACCAGTATACGGTGCGCAGGCGCAGTCTCTTTACCCGCGCTCACCAGAGAGCCTCCAGGAGTCCACGGAAAGGGGCGCCGTCCGACTTTCTAATATGCCTATGCCCTCCGGCCCAGCGCCCGCCTACACACCTCACGACAACTCCGCACTTCCTCCCCGCGCCATTCCCATAACCCGAGATATCCTAACGCATCCCGTTTCAGAACGCGACAGAATTGAAACCCGCCGTCGTCGCTACGAGCGCGAAGATGCTATATCCCGCAAAGCCGGCGGTTTATGGCGCGGCCGCGGCCCTTTCAGCAACAAAGGCTGTTTCGGCCGCCGGGGTCGAGAAGGTCGCCTTCGGCGCAGATGGTACGCCGCCATCTGTCTTTTTTTCCTCGCCATCGTCGTCGGTGCGATCCTCCTCGCTATCTTCTTAACACGCAAAGGAGACAGCACGCCCGTGCAATCGGCATGGCTAAATTTAACGGGCTACCCGCCCATGCCGACAGGCATATCAACAATCGCGGGCCCCGAAAACACGGTTCAGGACTCGGGGTGTATCACGCCGAATTCGATGTGGAGTTGTGCGTTGCCGAAGGAGCAGCAGGACACTAATGAGCCTTATGCACCCAATCAGCCGAATTTCCGTGTTGAGATCCGGTTTCAGAATGGGACGTACGATCATAGTACGACATTGGCATCACGGTCGATCCATCGCAGAAGCGCGTACCAGCTGTTTAACCCTAACCCGGATCAACCAAGTGTAGAAGAACAGGCGTTCCTGGGCCAGTATACGGATAAGACGTCTAGCCCGTATGCAGGCGAAGAGACGCCCTTCTACATCACTGTTCTTTTGGCGGAATATCTATCCTCTTCGTCATCTTCCCAGTATAGCAAACGCGACAACGACACATCCACAACGAACAACACATCCACCTTCCCAGACGTAACCTCGCTAATCCCCTCTCCCTCAAAAGCCAGCGACGGTACCGCTGCCCCCGCAACCCTCTACCCGCTTCCCTCTTCGCAACCAGTCCGTCTCTATAACCGCGGCAAGAAAGACGAGCACTACGGCTTCTACACATACTTTGACAGATCCATCTTTCTGTCCTCCTCAACCGCTCTCACAGGTATAAAAGAGAATAACAATAACGACACAGATGGCGGATCCACCAAGGAAGATGCTTCTGTGCGCTGTACATGGGCGCAAACGCGCTTTCTCGTGCAGATTTGGACAAGGGGTGACGAATTAGGGCGAAGTGTGTTTGCACGATCTGTCAACAGCACCATCAGTACAAGCGCCAACTCAACATCGTCGTCTCCATCAACCTCGGCCTCCTCCGCGACAGATTTCACCCGCCCCGGCTCCTTTCCCTACCCAATAAGCATAACACTTGACCGACACGGCGGGGATGTCGAAAAGAAGAACCTCTACTGCTACGGTCTGGAAGAAAATGCACGGTATAATACCTCGGCCGTTAAACTGCAACTGGAGGACCGTGCGTGGAACGGGAAAATTGTGAATCGAGCGCCTGGGATCTTTAATTTGGGGTCGGCGAATTCAACTAATGACGAGGCAGATCAGAATAAGGATTATGGTGGCTATGATGGTGGGACGGGTGGGTGTAAGTGTCAGTGGGTTAACTGGGTTGGGGCTGTTTAATAGGCCCCGGCTCTTATCCGCTGGAAATGGATTGGGAAGATTATATATCTACCCGACGGTATCTGGATCACCCCTTCCCATAAAATCGGCGAAGCGCATGCAAGTTTAAGTGAATTCGGGATCTCTGACCGACCAGCCCTACGACAGTTGATATGGTAGTGGTAAACTACCGGAGTACACAGTACTGTTATTGTTATGTAATACAAAATAAATAATTGTAGTTTAGGTTTATACTTTCATGATGCATTCAGTGGTCCATTTTTTCTGGTTTCGGCATGTACCAAATGTAGCCCGGGGTTCAACGTTAAGGATTGATGACGGAGGCTGCCTACAGTAGATAGACAAAATGTACCAGGTATGCTGAGGGTCCTCATCAAGCGATATTCAAAATAAGAGAGCATTTGTATACTTTTTACTTTGGAATTATAGATCCAGCGGGTCACAGGCAGCAATGTCAGAGCCAGTTTCAGATTATATTATGTGGTGAAAGACTAAATGACTAAACAAAAAGCAAGGCACCATTCCGACTCGACCCATATAGAACAGAAATTGAGCAAGCACGGAAGAACAGTTTAAGTTTTGCAAACCGGCGGCAATCCCCTGATACCTTAAATCAAATTAGGCCAGAAAGAACGACCCAAACGCAACACCAGCCAGACTAGCAAGGCCGGGGATAATCAGCTTAGAACCTGGGTTAACAGGTGTTTCTGTGGTTTCGGGCCCAGAGGGAACGCCCTC
This sequence comes from Aspergillus foveolatus, assembly GCF_047715535.1. Classification (NCBI taxonomy): domain Eukaryota; kingdom Fungi; phylum Ascomycota; class Eurotiomycetes; order Eurotiales; family Aspergillaceae; genus Aspergillus; species Aspergillus foveolatus. Next base: position 106,850 of record NW_027396115.1, on the reverse strand, counting down.
TTCGCCTCCGTTGTTGTCCCCATGTGGGCTTGTCGAGGTGGGTTTGTGCTGAGCGGAAGTCTTGGTCTTGTGCCTAGAAGAGCTTGGGGTTGGTGATGGGGTAGTCTTTGACGGCGCCGGAGTTAGAGTGGGGCGGATTAGAGGCGTGCTTGATGCGGAGGGGGCGCTGATTGAGATGATGGGGCCACTTGCCGCGGGGCTGGACACACGAGCACTGGATTCAGGGACATGGACGCTTGACGGGATAGGTGCGTTGCTGCTGGAAGGAGCGGAAGCGCTGTGGTGCTCGGCGATGACGCTGGGCTGAGAACTGGGTTGAGAGCTGGGTTGAGAGCTGGGTTGAGCAGTCGGTTGACGACTTTGCGGGGTAGTAGTAGGTTGACGACTTAGCTGGGTAGTAGGTTGAACACTGGGTTGAGTAGTAGGTTGAACACTGGGTTGAGTAGTAGGTTGAACACTGGGTTGAGTGGTAGGTTGGGCAATAGGTTCAGTGGTAGGTATAACGCTGGGTTCGGTGGTAGTGGTAGTGCTAGAATGAGGGCTGGGCACAACCACCGTACTCGAATGGTGCTTTTCGTGGCAGGTGGTTCGATCACAGACGGTGGTGGTCGTAGTTACCCAGGTAGTGTGGAATTCAGAGACATAAGTTGTCACCTCTGACGGAGCAGAGGTGACAGCGGAGGATGTTTCATGAGGCTCACGTCCAGCGGCAGACGTGACCTCTTTCAGAGCCGCAGTCGTGGTAGCCTGGTCTGCGGTTGCAGAGGTGGCAACACGAGACTCTATAGCTGTGCTCTCAGCAGCATTCTTTAGCTCCTCCGATGCATGTGCGCTGGCAGTTCCCGCAGCGAGGGCCAGTGCGATTAGAGGGTAGGAATTGAAGAGATGCATGACGGCTTAAGAGTGACGATGGCTTGTTAACTGGAAGACCAGAGCACGAGAGAGATGATAGATGCTTGGAGTCGTTCATGGGCCTTGAAGGCGTCCTTTATATCTTGTCAGACGACGCCGAAAGCATCCATGACTCTGGGTCTAACGCGCACGACGGCTTGTGGCTTGTTGATGCTGTCCATCTGGAATCGGGACAAACAACGCTTTGAGGCCGATGATCAATTCACGCTGCTTCCGGGGATCTATTGATACCACCCGAGATTAGACACTTTGTTTTTAGACTGGGATCAGCACCTGTTGACTCTGATCTTCAAAGCTTTCTCCGTCTCCAGGTTCAACATTCCAGCAAGAGGCGTGTGATATCACGTGATATACGATTTCAGTATGGCAGTCTCGAAAACAGACATGAAGCTGAACTCGCAGCTGTCAAGGAGGCAGCAGTTTAACTCAGATTACGCGGCTTGGTAAGTAGCCTGCACTGATAGAGAAAGTCCCTAGCGCTGCGCACACCAATGCGGAGATGGAGGCATTCTGTACCAGATAGCTCGCGAGGCTGCAATTCGGCTGGGAATGAGCCATGATTTGCAGCATCTCCTAGCAAGAAGTCAAAAAGCAGTCTATTTGTGTGTGGTTCAAAGTATACCTTGTTGATTGAAGGAATTGGGGATGGAGAGGAGACGGAGTTGATAACGATTTCTTGATTTCTTGGCAGTGTTGGCTCTGCGGTCTCGACTCCGTCCATGGTCCGTCAACTTCTCCTAGGCTCCTTCACCCACAACGACCATGATCCTCATCCCCACCCATGTCATCAAGGACAAGACGCGATCTCCTTTCACCGCGTGACTACGATGATGACGCAGAGTCATTACGGTCTCCGCTATCAGAGCAGGACTCTGACAGCGAGGACGACGAATTTCTTGCCCAGTCTCGCACCACCCTAGAGCTCGCCGAGCACGACCGCGCCGTTCTCGACGAGGAAGAGGAGCTCGAAAAGCTCCTCACTAGATCCGGTCCTACTCACGACATTCGTCGAATTTTCAGCCCGAACAGGAGCAATGTCAGGATTGGGAAGAAGGAAGAAGCCAGGCGGCAACGGCGGGAAAAAGAGAGAATTGCACGCAAAGCCCGCCGCGAGAGGCGACACGGCGACGATGAGGAAATGTATGAGATGGAAGAGGGACACCCAGAAGACGAGAGCTCTCTGTTGAGTTCCTCTTCGTCCGATTTGGATGAGCGGATTAAGGAGCAGTATGCTGATATTCAGGTCTGTCTTTGTATGGTCGGTCCTCTTACAAGGATCGCTGACTTTGCAAATAGAACCACCAAAAAGTCTCCTGGCAAAAAATGAGTCTTGTCTTTTCGGCCATGTTCGTTCTCTTCCTCATCCTCCTGCTCGGAGCATACAAGGCGTCGGCTGGTTTCCGCGCATCCCACTCCTCTGTGAAGGCTTTGCTGTCCAACGGAACCGCCTTGTTTGCGCCTACGACCATCTTAATCTCGCTCGACGGCTTCCGTGCCGACTTTCTCAACCGGGGGCTGACTCCAACCCTGAACGCCTTCATTGCAGAGGGCGTATCTCCTCCTTATATGCATCCCAGCTTCCCCAGCGTTACCTTTCCCAACCATTTCACCCTTGTCACAGGCCTATATCCTGAGAGCCATGGAATTGTTGGGAACACCTTCTGGGACCCAGAGCTGCAGGAGCAGTTTTACTACACCCATCCAACTGTCAGCATGCAGTCGAAATGGTGGAACGCGGAGCCTCTTTGGATGACGGCCGAGAACCAGAACGTCAGGAGTGCTATCCACATGTGGCCAGGGTCGGAAGCGCATATCGGAGGCGTGGAGCCAACGTATCTTGATAAGTATAACGGCTCAGAGGCCCTGTCGCGGAAAACCGAGCGAATTTTACAGCTGCTGGACCTGCCCGGACTCGAGCAGGAGTCGACGTCCAGTCCTCAGCGACCGCAATTTATTGCCGCGTATGTCCCTAATGTCGATGCTGATGGTCACAAATATGGACCCAACAGTACCCAGATCCGGAAAACGATCTCACAGGCAGACAATATGCTGGCGGATCTTTTTTCAGGCCTTCGAGAGCGCAATCTCACGGATGTGGTGAATATTGTGATCGTATCGGATCATGGTATGGCTTCTACCTCTACTGAGCGGCTCGTCCAGCTCGATGATCTGATTGACCTTAACCTGACCAGCCATATCGACGGCTGGCCATTGCGCGGAATCCGTCCTAAGCGCCCTGAATATCTCAAGACCCTTCAAGATCAGCTGGAACGTGTTGCGTCTCAGTACTCAGACGCGATCGAGATCTACACCCGCGAAAACATGCCAGAACGGTATCACTTCAAGAACAACGATCGCATCGCCCCTCTATGGGTAATACCCAAGACCGGCTGGGCCATCGTTGAGCGGCCCGAGTTCGACGCTCAGGCAGCACTTCAGAACGGTCAGGTTTACCATCCGAAAGGAATTCACGGGTACGACCATGAACATCCGTTAATGCGGGCAATTTTCATCGCCCGTGGCCCTGCGTTCCCGCATCCACCCAACAGTCGGGTTGATGTTTTTCGTAAGTGGCCCCAATCCGACTATATTCCCCTTGCTAACATGACAGAAAACATCAATGTTTATAATATCCTGTGCGACTCTCTTGGTATCAAGCCTCATCCAAACAACGGAACACTGCGCCTGCCATTGAAGCCTAATGGCCTTCACTCGGATGAGGATGCGCCAGTTCTCGACAGTCCTTCCGATCCTCCCGCTACGCAAGCCACGAAACAAATCGCGACGATCTCTTCCAGCGCAACCTCCAGTGCCGCCTCCAGCACAACAGTTTCTTCTACCTCCATATCTTCCGATGCAGGGTCAGCGTTAGTCTCGCCCAGCGCTAAACCCGAAAGTGACGCCGAGGATGAACCAGACGCAAACTGGTGGGAAAGCATCTGGGACAAAGTGGAGGACATCAAAGACTGGGCGAATGATCTGTTGGATGACATCAAGGACGACTTCTCCCAGTCGCGATGACCGCGCCTCAGGGGCTGATCCTGTGGGGATTGGGGGCGAAGCAGCCTTAGCGTTTATCTTTAACCCGTACTACTGGCCAACCGTAATAGTCATTAGAGATACCCCGGCCTTGGATTGAATTTTTGGATAAATGGGCCTCTTAACAGAGCACAACACGTAGGCACCTGATTTTTTTTTTCAGCTGAAGAGCGCAGGCAAATCAGCCTCTGATGCGCTGCAGTGACTCACCAGTGGAGAGATGGATGATTCACACCTGCACTCCAAGTGCCCTCATGCAGTCTACCACCAATTCACTGACGGCACGTCTGCTCGATCTTGGCCAGTAGTTGCCTGAGCATGGGTGAATAGCGCCGTCTGCCTGCTCAATATGAGCCTCACTATAGGTATAAAGGCCCAGACCTCAGACCTCAGGTTTCACACCACAACCAACCCTCAAACGAATGGGACACACTCTCCTCCCTCTTTCTTCTCCTCATATCCGCTTCCTCGTCTCTCTACAATAATACAGCCCTGAGGTCACTCGAATCCCCGTTAAATTGGAGCAGTAACCATGGCCTCAACTCCAACCATGGCCAACGCAACTACCTTCAACACCACCCCCATGCAAACCCTCCTCAATCCGTCCGACACTGCGCTCCTGGAGACCTTTATCCCAGGGTACTCTATGGCTTCGCGCATTTTGTCGACCTATCTCCAAATCGATCTGTCTAGCTACATCCCCTACCTAATTTTCCTGGCCCTTATTGCCGCAACAGCTCGCTACATCTACAGCCAATTGTATAATCTTTTCCAGGAGCACTGCATATCCACTGCCGAGATCAGACACGATGATGAAGTCTACAATTACCTTATGTACTGGCTCGCGCGGCAGCCGTTCACGAACCGCACGACGCATTTCGTGGCGGGGACGAGGATTTCGGGATCTGCGTGGTGTTACGATTCTGATAGTGATAGTGATGAAGAGGGATTTGGCGCAGCGGACGAGATCGATGACGAAGGAAACGTTGTTACAGACTTCGATGCTTACTGGGCGAAAGCTACGGCACGGGATAAACATAAGAAGTTACGGTTCACACCGAGTGAAGGCACGCATTATTTCTGGTTCAACGGGCGTCCGCTCGCGTTTATTCGCGAGAAGCAAGATGATAAATCTAGCGGCGGTGGCTACTACGGTTACGGTACCAAAGCCTCCGAACGGCTTTACATCAGTTGCGTAGGCCGGGACCCAGCTGTGCTCAAGGAACTTCTCCTCGAAGCGCAGCGGTGCTACGTCGCGAAGGACAACAACAACACCGTCATCTACCGCGGCCACAAATCCGGCTCCTACACGGAGTGGTCGCGCTGTATGGCGCGCGCCCCGCGAGCGCTGTCGACTGTTGTGCTAGACAAAGCGCAGAAGAACGCGTTCATTGACGATATCAAGGAATACCTGCACCCGCGGACAAGACGATGGTACAGCAATCGGGGGATTCCATATCGACGGGGCTATCTGCTGCATGGGCCTCCCGGGACGGGGAAAACGAGTCTGTGTTTCGCGGCGGCGGGTCTGCTGGGCTTGGAACTCTACTTGCTGAATCTGAGCTCAAAAAGTCTAGATGAGGACGAACTTATGGCGTTGTTTACGGAGTTGCCGACACGGTGTATTGTGCTGCTAGAGGATGTGGATTGTGCGGGCATGTCGCAGAAGCGGACATCGGGGAGTTCTTCGAATGACAGCGGCAACTCAGTTTCTCCTGAAATGCAAGACCAAGGAGAACGGAACGGTGGTTCCGGTGCAACCCCTGGCGGTACTGGGGTCTTTGAAAAACAGGGCGTCTCCCTTTCCGGCCTGTTGAATGTCATCGACGGTGTCGCAGCATGCGAAGGCCGCATACTCGTTATGACAACCAACCACCCTGAGAAGCTCGACCCTGCGCTCGTCCGCCCAGGCCGGATAGACTTGTCTATTGCCTTTGGGTACTCCACCACCTCTGACATTAAGGAGCTCTTCTCTGCTATATACTCTACATTGGAGGGCGACCTGCGGGTCTCGCCTACTGAGCGGTTGAGCCCTAAACTGCGTGCGAGGATGGCGAAACGAAGCTCAACCTCGCATTCCACAAATAGCACCAATGCCAACGTCGTTATCTACAAGGGGACTAGCAAGTTCTCTGAAGAGCAAATCCGGGTTTGGGCGGCGGAGTTTGCAGAAAGAGTTCCTGCAGGCGAGTTCACCCCTGCGGAGATCCAGGGGTATCTGTTGAACTATAAGACTGATCCGGAGGGGGCGATTAAGGGAGCGACGAGGTGGGTTGGAGAGGTGAAGGAAAAGAAGGCTAAGGCTAAGGCTAAGAGTGCGAGTGCGAATACCGCCAAGGTTGATGAGGACAAGGAGGAAGGCAAGCGAGAGGTGAATGGGGTAAAGAACGAGGGAAAGAAGGAAGACGCCCAACTAACGAACGGAGATGCACAAGCACACACAGACATGAACAAGACCTGCCCTACATTGCTTTCCAATGGAACGACGAATTGACGACTTTACCTTCTACTTAGACTTGCGCATAATACCCTTCCATCCGAGATACCTAGCTTCTTACCATGATAGAATGCAAGCAAAGCTAATCTAAAAGCTTCCTTTCCAGTTCTCTGACAAGCATTGACATGCGTAGATGAGTATTAAAGGACGTAAATCCATACTTCCCAAGCAATATTCAGCCAAGGCGTTTCAGATAGCGCAAATCGTGCTATATATACCGAGAGCGCCCCATTTATACATGCGGCATACTCATATCATCTTCTCATCACCCATATATATAACCATAAGCTCAAACCCCGAGAACCCAGCTCTCGAACCTGGAACCCCTATTCTTTTCACCCGTTCTCCCCTCCTCCAGAATGGGCGCAAACCGACTAACCTCCCCATACTTCCTTACAAGCGCCCTCCAATAACAGCTCTCCGCTGCAGGGGTTAAGTACCTATCCCTCAACGTCTTAACGCAATTCTCCGCAATCCGTTCCACCGTCTGCGGGTTGTCCAGTAAAAACTCCACCTTGCGTTCAAGATCAGACCAGTCCCGCTCAACTTCAACGTAGTTTGCATCAGGCCCCGACGAGACGAGCGCAGAATGGTGCGCTTCCAGCCAGGTTAGTTTATGCGTGATGAAAACGCTCTTGCAGTTGAGGAGGTATTTGCCCCTTCCAGAAAAAGAGCGGCCTTCGGTGTGTGCGAGGAAGGCGTAGGTGCAGTGATCTTCAATAGGCAGTACATCGTTGTCAAATGGACTTGACTTCGAGTGAGGTTGGAAGTGAGAGTCAGTCCAGCTGATCTCCTTCACATTCGCCCAGCTCTTCCCCCGCGCAGTGTCAAGCAAGGCTTTCCTGATTTCAGGGTTTGCGGACACACTACCCCGCCAAAGGAGCTGTTTCTTTTTATCACTGAACGCCAGTCCTTCTTCCATAGCAAATATCCGGCGCCGGACGTCCTTGTACTCGCCGACGGTCTCAACCTCCGGCCACGACCAATAACCAAAATCGGGCATTAGCCAAATAGCAGCGTCTTCGTCCTCTTGGCGTTTAGTGTAGGACCATATCGGAGATGGTCTTATGCTAGTTCTGGTGCTGAAGTCGTCTGTCGTCAACACAAATTCGATGTCAGGGAGACTGTGTCTGTCGGGGTATGACGATAGTGCGCGGTGCAGAGAATGCAAGGTCGCTTTGCCGCGGGTGAAGGTGTAGGGTTGGGGCCCGTATTCGATTATGTATAGCTACAATCACATACTATCAGCCACATCCCCTTCTTGAAAACAGAGCGAGGCTGTCAGACAAAGGTAAGGAAGTACGTACCTCGCCATCTTTGATAGCAGCCCTAACAAGACCGTTCCCGTTCCCATCGATCCCTCCTCCGCGTGCAATATCATCCACATCCTCATAGGTAATACCACCATTCGATGCCCAGAACTCTGCAGTCCGTTCCAGTTCCGTAAAGAGCTTCGGAAACGCTGAGAGACATTCGCTCTCCGAGAGCCCATGCTTATCGCCGTCGCGGTGGACGATAAATTCCCAAGCTGACTGCTGAGTGTCGTTTACTCCGGTTTCACCGCTTGTCTGGATTGTTGAGCCCTGATATAACTGTGTCGTCGTGCTCGCGGGGTTTTTTAGGATATAGGGGCCGCTGCCATCATGGCCAAAATATGACGGTCGTCTGAAGACTAGGAGTGTAAGAAAGGTAAGGGATAACGCGGCGCCTGCGCCAAGGAAGCGGATAGTTAGAGAGTGGCTCTTTGAGCCGAGCATTGCTTGGTTAAAATCTGGAGGTGCTTGTTGCACATATATGCGTGTTATGCGTGGTTGTTTGTAGGTGGCCAAATGGTATATGCGATGGCTGCCCAGACTTGGCCGCAACTGCAGGGTTGGGTTGGATTACGATATCGCGCACAGCAGTGCAGCCATCTCAGCTTCGCAGTGATGGATGTCCCTAAGATTGATGAGATATATCGTGAGCCTATAGAGTGATTTCGTGAGGTTGTACTCTCTTTCGTGGATTGGCTTACAGACAGATATATGTCGTTACCATGGCAACAATCAATCTCTACATATTTGAACAAGGCTGAGCTCCAACTCTGAACCTCACAAGACACTTGAGGTTGTCCATAGATTCTATTTTATTGACTACACCAACGATATTCAGCAGGCCAGATACCCGCCGTTATAGATGAACAGGCACTGTCGCCGACGGACAAAAGTCAGACTTGAGCGAACTCTATGACTGGGTTTTGTTCTTGGATATGTACAGGGGGTTCCATTCGGAGCGCTATATAAGGCAGGGCAGGTGTATTCGGGGGTATCTCAAAGCCAATCAATAGGTAGGTACGGAAGGGAACAAGAGTGACATCGACAGGTGAGGTAACGAAAGGGTACATAGCAACCAAAACTTCCAAATGCTAACAGCCACGAAGACATGATACAGACTGCGTAGCGGGTAACGAAGGAAGAGTGGCAGGTCGTCGCTATATCGCATCGTAAGCCATTCCAGTGTAGATCTTCATCGTCGATTAATGTTTTAGATAATAGGCAGGATTCATCTCCCGGGCCTGTTGGTCGTCGCTCCCGCTCGAGGTGCGTTATTGCTGAAATAGGTATCATCGATCTTCAAGATCCATTCAACCTTCTGAGCCTCTGTCCGCGCCGCGAAGAGGAACGTGTTCTGCGGACCGTACACTGCAAACACATTAGGCCGCCCCTGAGATGACCCATCAGCTCCGGGGCCGTCGAGGAGTCTGGCGAAATCAGGCGCATGGTCGACTCGCGCATTGCGGAGGTTGATGGCGTTAATTTCGTCGCCTTCCGGGACAGAATAGATATGCAGGTACGGCAGCCGAAGTTCGACGAACCGCCGTGCCCAGTGCGTGTAGGTATCGTCAGGCATTAACAGATACCCAGTTTTAGACGCGGAAGGATTCTTCGGGAGAGTCTGAACGGTAGCGTAGAACCGCGGCGTGAGTGATCCTTGCTCGTCATTATCGTTCGTATTATTGCTTGACGGACTCTTTCCTCGAGACGCAAACGCCGCGCCACGTTCCGGAGGCTCCGTATTGTCTCGAATCAGAATCACATCGATGGGATCGGTTCTTGCGGTCCACAGGTCAACGTATTTTTGAAGCAGTTTGACTCTGCGATCAGGCTCCTGAGCGCGAAGGGGGGTTGACCTTCCACTCCGTGGTGGTGAGGCGACAGTGAGGCTATTTGCGCTAAGTGCGCCTTTCGCAGCGTTAAGCTCTGCAATACGCCTGCGCCGTCGGCGAGAAGTGATATAGTCACGAACAAGCGAGACCTTTCTCGGAGCCCACTTGGTCAGGAACTCCTCGCCTTTCACATAGTCATTCTGTGTATTCATACGCCAGAGGTCTGCGGCGCGCTTTGCAGACACTGGACGTACCGCAACAGAATACATACGGACCGTGGAGTGCACAACGCGTGTGGTACTAAAGAAGTTCTTGAACATCGATTGCGGGCGTATATACGTCCGCCCCTGCACCTGGAGCGTCAGGTCGATCTCGAACGACACAGGGTCCTGCAAGCGTGAAGACTGGAGATCCCATCTGACCGTCACTTGCACGCGGTACTTTTCCGCAGTCACCCGGTCCAGGAGCAGCGAGTTATGTAAGCTGGAGTCCCATTGGCCTACAAGAGTGATGTTGGACGTTCCATCGGCATTGTCCTTTACCATGGGCTCTTGAATGAACTTTAGAGGAACATCCGGAGTTTGAAGGTCCTGGTCGGGTATCTTGCCCCATGGATCCAGCAGCCGCACAGAACCAACGCGAATGTTCGTCAAATCATCCCAGGGAAGAGCTTCCGTAGAGCTATAAGTGAGATTCACCGAGATCCGGCGCTGAAGACCTTGATGGAGCTGATATGTGCCCACTTCAGTAGGGCTGTTTTGCACCACCTCCACAGGCAGGTAGTCTCCCGTCTCAGTCATCTCCAGTACCTGGAGCCTTGCGAAAACGTCATGTCTTTCTTCCGAGAAGTACTCTGATTCAGCGATACGTGGCGTCTTTTGGTCCTGGGGCCCTTGCTCCGCTGAGTCGCGCATGTCATCCCAGCTAAGGAGCTTATCAAGATGCATTGTGGTCACACGCGCATAGACACAAATCTTAAGGGCTGCATTGCGCGGACTGGAAAGCGGCAAGCTCATGCTGTGGACACTCTCGAAACGGACCGGTGTCTCATTAAACCCGCTGATCATCTGTGTTGTGGTTGCACCACCTTCTTCAGAGATGCCTGGTACAAACAACTGGGCGTGCACATCCGTTCCCTCCCACTCAGCAAAGCCGGCCATGTCACGCATGACAACGTTGAATTTGAGTGTAGACGACGGCGCCTGCGCCGACGATGGTTCCAAGGACAGTCGTATGATACCGACCACACCCTGAGTATAGGGTGAGATGACATCAACCGAAAAGTCCTGAACTCGCGTCTCAAATACAGCTGTGAGAGGAATGTCAGCGTCACCCACAAGAGAGTACTGAGGCGAGCATGGCTCGGAGAACGGGTTTTCAAGCTTAAAGTGCTGAATGTAGTCCGGCCTGTCAATGTACTGGTGCAGTTGCCGCATGACTTGAACGCGGCGCTGGAGCTTTTCAATAGACCAAAGGTGGATGACACATTGTTTGAAGTCCATGACACGAACCGCAACACAGGGCTTTCTGGCATCGTCAAGTATGATATCCTCGTCTCCAGAAATGCCATTCAGAACAAGATCGTACGACGACGCCATGTTATGTCCATGGTCAACAATCGCGAACTGGAAGACGACGTTCTTATCCATTATATGGCTCATGATCTGGGCCTCCTTTAGCAGCGAAGCATGCTGCAAAACCTTCTCGGCCATGCGGACATAATTTTGCTGAGACCAATGTCGGAAAACTGAGCGCGCAACCTCTAGCTCCCTGGGGGACAACTTGGGGTAACCATTCTCGTAGATTCTTGGCACTGGGTGACCAAGTGCCTTCATATGCGTCTCAAACGCTTCTTTTTGCTTTCGAAGTTGCTCTTCGTATTCTTCCTTTGCTACTCGAAGGGCATCCTCCATGCGGGCCTTTTCAGACCGCAATTCGTCGATGCCTTGACTCGGGGACGCTTCCGACTCCCTTAGCTTATCCAGATACTGCTCTTTCTGTCGCTCTAACTGTCGTTGCATATCCTGACGCACCGACTGCAGGGTGGCATCCTCATCGCCGTGGCGAGGTGTCCCTGGCATTGTGATGGCCGTGTCCAAGGAAAAGTTGTCAATAGTACCATTGGACATATACTTATCGCGAATCGGATATGAACTTAAGGAATCCGAGTCTTCTTCATTCTCCAATAACCCACGGCGGTTTGCCCTAACGTTCTGTACATTCTCGAACAGAGCGTCGAGCTCATCGTCAGGCATATGAGCAAGCCTATCCGGGTCCGTCCCGGCGCTCACAGCTTCACGACGCGCATAAAACCAGTCCGACTCTCTCCCACGTTGAAAACCCATTGGAGAATCAGCTCTGCTTGAATCCCAGTCTAAATCTGAAGCCTTGCTGACGTTTCTCTCGTGAGCTTTGCCCGGCGCAGGGGAGGCAAGCTGGCTAGTCGTAACGGAATGGCGGAGTAAGCTTTGTTCTACTCGTTCAGCCCTTGCTTCCTGGGGGTGATTGAACCGAAAGATATGAAAGTCACCCAGGATGATGCGGTAACCACTCTTTAACCGCTTGGGCTTGTCGACGCGCACTCCATTGACCATGACCGCAGCCCCCTCGCTGGGCAGGATTGTAACGACATTATCCACATTCTCGAACTTGCAGTGATCAGCTAAGATCTTGGAGCCGTTCAATCTGATCTCGACGTGATTTCCTTGGTCCATGTTGCCGACGTGAGTGACTCCCGGTTTTAGGTTATATACTAGACATTCTGCTAGCAACGGGTCATCGCTCAGATTGACTAAATGCGGCATCTTTTTCGGTGTACTCAAACCGATAAATCCCTTCTCAATACTGATACCAAGCTCTTCCAGAGCCGCTTCACGCTCTTTGTGGATCTGCTCGGTCTTGATCAATTTCTCTTCCCAGGTTTGGTTGAGATCCTTGTACAACTTCTCGCTTTGGTTCAGCTGTTCCACAATCTCCGCCTTGCTCACTTTCTTAATGGTACCGTCTGGCTGCTGTATAGAGACCATTTGCTTTTCCATAGGCGTGTCCGGGGGATATACCTCGTCTGCCACCACTCCGCCTGCTGCCCCTGCCGTCGCACCGCCTGCTGCACCACCGCCAAGCTTGGCTCGTAACTGTGCCAGCTCGTCCTTGAGTTCTCTGATCATCCGCGCGTTGGGGTCCTCGTTGACAACCGCGTGGTTCTTGATGCGCTTCGCAGAGTCGGCATAACGTAAAGTACTCAGCGTCTCGTCAAAGTTAATGTCGGCAGGCGAGATCGCGGCAATCATGGCCGTCATAGAATTACCTCCAAGAGAGTCCTTTAGCAACCACGTAAGTACTGAATCACGGTACGGCACCTGCTTTCCCTTTTTCTTTCCAGAAGCCGCATCCGCCAGAGCCGCAATGACACGTCCAAGCGTAGAAAGCGACCTGTTGATTTCAGCTCCTTCCTTCAACCTAGCACCGGTGGCTCCAGTCGAGTTCGCTCGCTCTGAACCCGCAAGATCGACCAGACTGATTCTTGACACCTTCTCTGTATCCATGCTTGTCTCTGCATCATGTCGTTTCTGTGTAAGCATCAACGTAAACACGGCGTGCGATCGACTAGACGTTTCATTCATGTTCGTGGCAGCAACAGTTCGCGCTTTGTTTCCCTCGTCCATCAAGTTCTCTATTTCCTCAAAAGAGCGAACGGCGAGTTTGGCAAGATCTTCGACATAGGGACCTGTAGACGGGTGTTCACGGACTTTAAGGTTGCCTTTGTTCGACGGGTTGAGCAAGTCGCGAACCCGCTCGTTATAGATTTCCAGATACGAGACTTCCACCGTGCAGGTGAGGTTCTTATCCTCTTGTATCTTCCTGATGCGCTCAAACATATCTTGACAAATCCGCGGGATCACACCATACTCCTTGCCGTATCCCATCATCGAGTACGACTTTCCCGAACCGGTCTGACCGTACGCGAATATACAGTTGTTGTAGCCTTGGAAGGCATTATCCAGAAGTGGAACACCCAAGTCCGAGAAGAGATTATCCTGACCGGCATAGTTGGGGGCCTTCTTGTCGAAAGACCAATACGACCTATCAAAAGCAAACGTCTTTGGCCCTTCAGCAGCAGCCTTGTTTCCACCTTTTCGCGATTTCTCTTCAGCTCCGGGCGGCGGCGTGAGGATCGTTTGGCTGTCTTTCATCTGCACAATACATTTTGCCCCACGTTCAATTTCTATAATTCAAGGCATTTGTCAGTCTCTTGAAGCCACTGCTGGTAGATAAACACAGCAGGCTGTCCTTTACTCACCTCGACTGTTGAACGGCCGCACTCTCACCACCACCTTGATGTTTCCACCACCTCCTGGCGCCATTTTTGCCTATAGCCCATACACCCGGGGGTCGTGGCTCGCTTCGGTATCTGGGCGCTGATAGCCAGGGGCGGACAGTTGGAGCGGACAACAAATTGCGCACGCCGCAAAAGCGCCGCCTTCAGCGTATCGCAGCTGAATTTTTCCCAGACCCCTGCACCTATCCCCTGTTACAGTATTTGCTTCTTTTGTAAAGGGACCGGGGCTTTTCGACGGCGCGTAGCTGGGTTCAACACAGACGTCATGTAGCGGTACCGAGTGTTGACAGGAGTTGGCGCGTCCAAAATAAATTCGCAAACGGATCAAGCACACAGGTTACAACGCGAGCAGTCGCGCGACGAAGGCGAATGCTGCGGTGTTCGCAAATGTCTGATTGGAGGAATAGTAAGAGAGAGAATCTGTACGATTGAGCAGACTCGAGAACCGCGGACCCTCCTACCCCAGGCACCGGGAGGCCACCTGAGATATCCGATATATTACATAATCATTACGGGTGGGCTACACATTTCTAGTCTACCTAGGCATATACTCCGTTCACTCCGCAGTCTAATTTTTAAACCTCTTCATGCCAACAGAATTTTTGTTGATATCACTGGGTCTGAGAGATCAAAGGCTTGTGGTTTCGGTTTTTCAAGTACTCAATACTAATCTTATCACGTATCGCTGAGAGTCTCTAGCCTGCCTGTACGCTAACTTCGACAGTGGAGCGCACACATTGAAAGACACCACTGGGGTACATCTTAACTCCTCCACTTGTCGAAGCAAGATGCCATATATTGCCTACCATACCTTCGATCAAGTGGTGTGGTGCAATACTTGTGTTGACAACTTCGCCGTTGAGCTATTTTCTAATACTATAATCCGAATGTATGCCATTTTCAAGCTGGACCGCCCCATAGAACAGGATTTGAGCTGTAGATGTGACTCTTAGAGCTCTGCACAAAGACTAAACACAAAGAGTAGTTTACGTTTTTGTCGTTTCCTTTCTACTTCATGCCCGTTTTCCATTCCCCATTCTCTCGAACAGAGATGAGCACCAAGCGGCTAGTTGATCGTGCACTTGTACTCCAATATCAGAGCTGAAAATTGTCATATATTGGCAGACCGTACGTGACATAGAATTGGCATTCCGCGAGTAGTATATGCCTTCCATCGACGGTGATAGTCGCTGGGTGTTGATGAACTCATTGTCTGTCCTTTTCAGAGAGAGCGAAGTTTTGAGGAGAGTATCAAATCGCAGCAGGGCAGGTCCCAACCGGACGAGCCCCGTGCTATATCCTGTAGAAATAGATCGGCCAGAAACAGGTAGTAATCGAACCGAAACTTCATGTTATTTTCAGCATCCGGCGCCGATTCTCGTTAGATAGGTCCGTGGAAGGATCGTCTACGCAGACGTCGCGCCCATAGTCAGCCAGATCCTTTCATCTCATAGCAAAGCTGCAATCATAGCAGGAAGATACTTATACCGGTTAACATTCTGCTTTGAACCTAGAAACGTCCTAGGTTCGTTTGCGCGCCTGCCAGTAGGTGGTGGCATACGGCTCGACTCATTCCAGGCCAACCCGGCGTAACAGGACGTATCTCGACGGCTCATAGGGAGGACTTACTCCATGTTTCCGTTTACTAAGTGCCGTGGACCAGGAGAGGTCTTCCTCATTACGCCTGTCAACCAGGAAGTCCGTCCGAGACAAGAAAGCGCACGCTTCTTCACCTTACATGTCTGGTTTGAGTAAGCGACAAGAATCTAGCATCCTAGCGAGCTTGCAAGACCACAAATGTATAAGGTGTTAGCATCAAGACGCAAAAGCGCACAGGTTAAGAAGGATGACTACGCTGTTATCAGGCGGCCATTATAATATACTCAGACTATGAGAATGGATCAAGATATTCCACTGCTTGCCCAATTCAAGAGTGATACAAGAACACTGCTCACCCTGAGAACATCTTAAAGTCCTCAGATGGCTGTTGTCTGGGGATAAGGGGGTGAGAAGCGACTCGATAGGTATCAGTGTCAAAACTGACCCCCATCTCTATACCGAATTCTGAACGCGCCCTACACGAAGTGAGGCGACGAGAGCGAGACGAGGCATGGAGGCAACCAGATTAGAAAAAGAGTCTGTTTCGCCAGCCCAGCCGCCTTAGAAAGATCCCACCTCTGTACCAGTTTCAGCACCTGCATCAGGGTACAGCTGTCTTTCTAGCAAACATCGCTGCACCGCCATGATATCCACGGCATCCACAGCATCTATGACATCTACATCGACAGTAAAGCAAGCAGAACTCCTCAGGTTCGTCCATATAAGTCCGGCTCTGCCCGATTAATTTGCAGCCATTCCAGACCAAGGTATGGTACGATACCTAACTCAGCTCCCTTTTTGCACCGAACTAAGAAGAAATGGCGAAAGCAGAGCTAGCTATCTCAGTTATAGCCCCAATCCATCTCGCCTAGACTAGACTGCTCTCACTAACGGAAATGCACTAACAAGTGCAGCCTGTAAGCGACGGACAAGTAGCAGAGAAGACGGCAACTGAATAGCATCCGCACAAGAAAGACAGGATTATAAGTTGCCTCGTTATAGATACAGTGCGTAGGCTGAATGTTGCAAACGACATGAGACAATCAGACGAAAGTCCAATCTTATTCCCGCCTACAGGTGAGTCCTACTCCTGGGGTGTTAAGAGGTGAGTACGGCACGCAGCTCGGTTGGACATTGATGCCCAATTAGTTGGTATGCGGGCCTAAGGGTTCAACCCTGGCCGGCCACCTCACTATCATCATCATGGGGAATCAACCTTGAGAAGCTGCGATTCTGGAATGTTTTATAGAGCACGTTTGTGTAGAATGTTTGGGGTTTGAGATCTGCATTGCATGCACGCACTCCTAATGGAATACGACATATCTCTACTCAGTATGGAACTAATGTCTATTCTGGAGATGGCCTGCCTTAACTTGAAGACAATGACGGACGTGTACCTTGTCTATCTTGTGATACGGGGTGTCTTGATAAGATAGACCTCCTTCACGAAGATCGAACTCGAAATAACGCAACGTGGCCTAGATCATGGAGTGGTTACAGGGATGCTTTACACCATCATTAACTTCCAACACTTCCAGGTCCCAGCTCCAGAGAATTGATATAAAACGCAAGCATTAGGACTGGGCATGTTCTAAGTACTGTGCGTGGTGATGCTAGGGCGCTTTCTCAGTGTGTCCTTATCCGTGATAGAGCTAATTAGATGCACCATCCAAGAGGGAGAAGCGGCTCTTAGAGATGGCCCCGGGAGATACGATCTCCGTCACATCAGGGTTAGGCTGTGAGCGAGCTCACAGAGTGCGGCCAAGGCATAGATATTCCCTTTTCAGCTCAGCTTTTCAGGTGGTATATGAAATGGAGTACGTAAGATGCTGGTGATCCATGTATGGTCATCGTAGACGTGACGAGTGTGACAGTGGCGACTAATACCAGAGTGGCTCATCGACTTTCTCCCCGGGCCGTGTCCAGAGGAGCTTTTCCTGCTCCAGACGGCAAGAATCCAATAAGAACGGGGCGGTAGGCAAGTCATGCAACTTATACTGCAAGCTCCACACCCCGCGCTGCCCCGTCGCAGACCGAGCAGCTACATCTGAGGTCCGATTGGACATCTTGTTCAGATGACGAGGTCCTGCACCAGTGTTCAGATTGCTGCCGAGGCCGTTCAAAGAAAATGGCAGCGGCTATCTACTCCGGAGTAGTTCCCTCTCAGAGTCATGTCATGTGCATTCCATCCCCCTGAAAAGATAGTTTGTGGAAGGAATCACGATGCGCGGCGGCAGGGACAGGCGTAATACCATTTCGTGGCCTAGTAAGAACCGCACGCTCAGTCTTGTATCAGCTTAAATACAGCCTGTTCTGGCCTCAGCCACGTCACAGAAGGGGCTTTGGAGGGCTAGCCCTCAGCGAATGACGGTGCAGAGATAAGTACTAAGCATGACAGCTGGTGCGTGTCCAGCACCTTGCAATGCGTCTTTTGTGCTTCCCTCTGGATGAATACGGCCTGTCAGCCTTGCTTTGTGTTTCATGAGCAAGTTGACGTCCGAGCGATTGGTCGTCGTTCAGCACCCCATGTTTCGCGATATCGTCACCCTCGACGAAGGAAGACCCATGATATCACTCATGGAGGTATTGTCAGCCGGAGATGTATTCGCACTCGGGCTCCGTGAACACAATTCAACGAACGCAGCGCTCGGACAACAGAAATGATACGCAGTAGACGGAGTAGCACTGCCATGATTTCAAAGCAGCTGCCAGGCCGGTATCCTACCTGGCGTCCAAGTGCTAGCAGAGCCAAACCTGCTAATCAGCGCCCATATCCACGTCGATGCTCACGTCGAATCGAGTGTAGTTACTCGAAACTAAGATAAAACTCAATCTTGAGCATCCTGAGCAACTTGAACATGGATTCGAGAAGACAGCGAGAAGTTTCACTTCAGACAGTTGTACGACACACTGACCACAAAGCTCGGACGGTTCGAGTCATAGCATTGTAGGAGCACGTTGCGTGTTCATGAGCTTTCTTGATTTAGGTAATCGTGCTTCTTCAATACCTTCACCACTTGACCTGCACCGTAGTTCCTGTATGAAACAGACGGCCAACCGAGCGATCGACCGCACATGTAGATATCTGATCCAGGGCCCAAACGTTAGTCTCTTTCCGCGAAAAGTCGACGATAGAGAGTGAGATTGTCAAACAAGTGAACCGTGCACGAGGGAGTACAGGAGCTCGGGATTCGAGGTAAAACCTCCGAGCTCGAAGAGAAGGCACGACTGCCGATAAAGGGTAGAGTGCTCACATTCTGGGACTCACGAATGCCAGTCGTAGTCGCAGAGCAGGTTCCAAGCAGTCATCAGATCGGCACCATCTTTTTGATAAGCTGACAGGCAAAGTCGACGGTCGGCGGCAGGCTCCACCTCTCACAGATCGATGACATCTTCTGGAACACCATAGCAACGCGTGACGATGGGGGTTCTAAGATCCAACAGAACTGGCACTGAGATTTGACCGCGTCTTGACAGGAAAAGCTATTGAGCGCCATAAGAACTAGAGCTTCCTCATTTTTTGGGAAATACCTATCCTCCTAAAAAAAGAAACGCGAACTAAATCTTATACAAAGCACAGAGCGCAGGCGATCCCACTGATTGAGCGGTGTACCATGTGGAGAACGATATAGAGTGACGTCAAGGCACAGAGTTGAGCATTTCGTGGTTTGCCCAATTACAGACTCGGAGTGAATTCGATGTACTCAGAGTAGGAGGTTGGAGCAGGTAAGATACTGCATACAGGCTGCAGTTTTCCGGCTTTTAACTCCAGGACCAAAGGGAGTGATTGTTACGGACAGGCAGCGGTCGGTTCCCAGTTCCTACACGTGGTGTGGCACAGATCGGCCAAATATCATTTATTTTTCAGGTATTTGGGTCTAGCCATGACAGGTATCTACCAAGATCCAGCGCGAGACAGTCGACACATCTACTCCGTACTCCGTACTAACCAAGTTACGGTGTCGAGACCATGTCTCTCAAGCAGAGCCTTTTCGAGACTTTCCAAGTTTCCATGCGAAAGACAGGGAAACTCCGATTGAACGGATGTCTGCCTGGCTGGGCTTAGAATAATGACGGGTCACCGAAGATGTGCTCAATGCTGGCTCTGCCGCGCTGGGATTGCTCGTATTCCCTGACGCTCAGTTGCACACCGACAAGGATCTCGAAAGCCGATTCCAAATGCCAGATTCGAAGACGCCCCGACTCCAACTGCACCCAACTGCACCTTCGATGTCTCGCGTCAGCCTCGTGTCCGCTGGTTCTGGCCCCTTTTCCTCCGGCCTCCCGTTCAGACTCGAAGTGTATTTCAGCGGTCCCAATCGACATGGGGCGAAGGAAAAGGTATGCTTGTCCTTGCTGATATACATCTCGTCGGCATATTCTTTGGCTGCCCGATGGCGACCCGGGGCGCAACCTTGGGCTTCCCTAACAAGGAATATAACCGAGGCGCTGGTGACCGCAGCTTTAGCCCGTCTCGGCTGGGCTCAATACGGAGCACATGTCCGTGCACCTAGCTGGTCTTAGGCTCTGAGCCTGGAGATGCTCGCCTTGCATGGGAGAAAAAGGTCATCCTCAGCCCGGTTAGCGAGATGTAGGGAAATCACACTTTGTGTTACACCTGTTGACTGCTGTGAAGAATCCAGCCACGGAATTCCATGGTGCTGTCGAATCATGATTCGCACAAGCCACGGGCGAACCGCGAGCACTTAAAACAGTTCCCAGCTCCCAGCTCCCAGCTCCCAGCCTCTAGTGGCAGCGTCCATTGGCAACCCCCACGGCGGCTCGAGAGCATCGCAATCTCGGAAGTGCCGGGTTGCCGCATTTAAGCGCCGGAAATTGAGCACATAAAACAGGAGAAGCAAAATACTCAGAGTAAACAGCTGCGACTTTTTTTCTCTTTTCTCGCTTTTCGCTCTTTGTAGAATGATATTCAGACACTGGATCAATTGACCAAGTTGATCTCAAATTGAGCCATGGATGATGACTGAATGATAACAGTGGTTAGGTAGCGTAATTTACTGGGACTTACCGGTATTTTCACGCCGGTACATTCCAGCACAGCGTCGACGGGTGATACAGTCCCGAATATGGCCTTTATAGATATCAGAGAATGCCATCCGGCGTCGGACTGTCTATATACTTTTGATGCTTTGATGAGATCGTTAGAGAAAAAGTAACGTGGAATCAGAGAATCAGTTCCAGTTCTTGATCTGTAAGCACTGTTCCAGTGCGGTATTATGACAGCGAGTGGGGCGGCTCCGGTACCGTACTGGTGTACTAAGCCGCTAGTCAATGAATCGTACAAATATCAAGGCCCCGTCCCGCCCAGTTCGCTCTCGCTTCTCGCCTGCTCTCTCTCGTTGGTCATCCAGCCTCCAGTCCTTGCGTTCCCTCCAGTCATCGACTCTGTCCTCCTGCCCGGCCTGCCCGCACTCTGCCCATTGGCCTTGCTCCTCTTCCCTTTTTTTCCTACTCGTCCCCCTTAAGAGGTCTGCCAATTCGTCGTCCAACCGCATCATTGCTTGCCTTCCCACCCCATCTGCTGTACTCCTTTGTGATTGATCACTTTCTGGCCACTTTGGATATTTTCCACGGTTGTGGTCGAATCACCTCGCCAGGTACGTTCAAAATACAGCTTGGAACGCATCACCGGCTCACAGCTGCCCCTTACTCGCACCGTGCTTTTCTGCTGTTGTATTTTTGCTCTTGTGCTCCAATATCGCACACCTTAATTTGCCCGTGCCCAATCCCGTTGCATGCGGTCTCCCCTCGAGGTCAGGACCAGCAAATCCCATCACTTTCCATCGTGTCTCCTGTGTCTACGCATTCCCCAGCTGCCCGGCTGCATTCTCTCGTTGGCTTCCAGACCATCGGTTGTTTACCCTCCACAAATCACATTACTTTGGCTTCATCCTTGAACCCTTCATCCTCCACATTGTGAGATTCCCGCCGACTGTCTGTTAGTCGCCCCGTGCCGTTGTCCGCCTTGGTCGCGGTCCCAGCCTGGCAAGGCCGACTGACATCAGCGGCAGCCCACACACTGTCGCGCAAAGAGCCGTGCTCTGGTTGGCACATTTCGCGCGCGCGCACAGTGAAGAGGCATCTGGTAATTGGCAATTGACCCCTACCGCGTCTGAACTCCTCTGCCCTCTTTTCCTATCGCTTTACTAGCCGCGCGACACCGCGCGACACAGTCGCTGCCGTCGCTTACTCACCGGTGCTGGAGGTCGGTGCTTACTTGGCTCTCACCACCGCGGCCCGGCAAGACCGCGACTGTGATCTTTTTTTTCCCCCTCCTTTAGCCAGCATTGCAATCTTGCACCTGAAACTGCATATTTTCGAGGTGTTGCAGACAAGGCCTTATTTTTACTTTTTTGCTGCATTGACCGATCCTCTTGCCTTAGCGCATGTGGGCACTTGGACTTTCTGTGGTATTCCTGCACTGTTGTTATGTTACTGTCGCGTCCCGCTGCCTTGAGGCCCAATCACCACGCGTCAACCTTCATAGTTCTCTGCTTCTGACATACTTCTTCCATTAGCCGTGCAATTGTTTTGAATTGGCGCGATTGCTACTCCGGACATCCGCGTGCAGCCTGGAAGACTAGGTGGTGCATCGCACATTGTGACGAGGTATGTCATCGGCTGCATCATGATTCCCGCTTGCCAACGCATACATCCTCAGCCTGGAGAAACTAAGCCGCAACAATCTCGGTCTTTCTTTCTCGTCCCCGCCACCTTGCCCACTCCCCTCATGTTGACAGCGCACAATACTCTGCCAAAAATAAACCCTATTTTAGAGATGGTAGCTGACGGTCTCTTGCAGTTGCGCTTGCCGTGCCAGAGTATCTGATTAAAGACGAATTCTGACATCAGTCTCAAATCGGGATCCCCTCAGCGCTTCAGGGGGACGCTCTTGCACCGCCTCAGATTTTGACTTCCTGCCTTGTCGCCTCGTTACCGACATCGCCTGGCGGCCTAACTGATTTAGAGCCTGGACGAGGTGATTTACGGCCTATCGTCCCAGATCAAACTCTGTAGCTCCCACAGGGCCACCCCAAATCTGTGGCGGCGATAAGCAGTAGTGCGTTTCTACCTAGCCTTCGCGCTGTGTCTGACAACGCATCGAGTACGAGCCTAGTCGAGGGCATCCTGGTTAGCTGCATCCGAGCCCAACCACGTTACACTTTGAAGGTGGATGTAGAAAAAAGACGGACCCTCCGAAGGATCTAGTTAGAAGTTACTCTGTGGATTGTTCTGTGGAACAATCATCTCCTCAAAGCTGATCTCATTGATCTCGAAAGCTGAAAAGCACCAGAGAACTAAAGGTAAGCGCCCAAATCAAGCGCCCTCCGTCCCCATTAAACCCCACTGATTGATCCAGTGACCGCTCCGTGCTGCGCCTTGAATCCACTAGCTAATAAGCATTCGCAGTCCTTGCACATTTGATCTACAAATCATAAGTTACAAGCGGCGCCTGCTCTGTAACTGCCCCTCAGCTTGCCCGATAACCTCAAGCGCAGAGTCTTTATATCCTATCACACTGCCGTGGTTCTCTGTCTCTTTATTTGACTGGAACATCGATTCACCAATCATCCATCTTCGACACTGTTATTGGTCCTAGTTGGCCGGTTCCTGGCATTTGAAAACCACTAACAGCAACACTAACTAGGAAGTGTGACAGGCGTGTTGCTCCGCCGAAATCTCACAGTATGGAATACTCTCCACAGTATCAACAACAGCATGGTCAACATCCGCATCCGGCCTCTCATATGACCGGCGCATATCCAACAGCACCTCAGAACCCCGGGTCCGCTCTGGGATCGATGACATCCCCAAACAACCCTCAGACACACATTCAACAAGCACATCCCACGCACCAGGCCTCTCCTGTTGTTCCATCCCAGTCCCATTACCAGCAGGCGCAGAATGCCCCGGGCTCGATGCACCAGCAAATGAACTTCCCTCAGTCATATGGCGTCACGACGGCCATGCCGCCGCAACCATACGGTATATCTCCCACCCAGGCTGCTGCGATGGCAACCGCAGCGGCTTCGGGGCAGTTCTATCCTACACACGGGGATTCGATGGCTGGTCAAATGGCACAAGGCCCGCGCGGCTCACCCCGCATGGCAGGAGTGCCGGTGAAGACTGACCGGAATCCCCGGTCTCCGCCGCAAATTCCCGGCCAGATGCCACCGATGGGTTCGCAGGTACCGCTAACACCAACCGCTCAAATGCAGCAGCGTCGCATGAGCCATGTCGGTAGTCCGCACGTGCAGAACGCCCAACCCGTCATGAATCACGTTGGTAGACCTTCAGTGCCTCCACCGATGCCACCTCCTCAGCACCCCGTTCAGCAGACGCAAACTTCCCCGGACATGGTGCCTAGTGGCGCAGAGGAGTCGCCATTGTACGTGAATGCAAAACAGTTTCATCGTATCCTCAAGCGACGCGTTGCGCGGCAGAAATTAGAAGAACAGTTACGACTCACATCTAAAGGTCGCAAACCGTATCTCCATGAGTCCCGTCACAACCACGCGATGCGTCGCCCCCGAGGCCCTGGCGGTCGATTCCTGACCGCAGACGAAGTGGCCGCGATGGAGAAGAAGAATGCTGCAGGTGGACAGGAGAATGCAGATCCGAATGCTTCAAAAGCGGTCAGTGACAGTTCACCTGCGTCTCAGAAACGCAAAGCCAGTGATGGCAATAACGAAAACCCTAACTCTGCGAAGAAAGCAAAGACCGGCGCCCAGAAGCCCAGTAACAATGCCGACGAAAGCGAGGCAGAATCCGGCGGTCCTTCGGATGAGGATGGCTGAGTTTTGCGCGATGCGTCTTTTCGATTTCTTCTGGGTGGCTGGCTTTGGAAAATGTGTATCTTTTTTCCTTCGTTCCATTCATGTCTGTTTATATTGTTATGCTGGTATGATGTCTGATATTACCTTCATGATCCTCACTATGTCAGGATTGCATGTATGATGTGCCCATGGTTTGATACTTTTTGTTTTCTCTTCTTAGCGTGGTGGATGAGCTTGATTTCCTGGATGGGCGACATTGCCGATACCCTTTATCATTTCTGTGTACCGAGCCCAGTACGGTTCGGAATTGGAATGCAGATATACCGCTGATGTTGCAACTGTTTCCCCAGGGCATCCTAGATGCCGCCACGTCGTATTTTTCTCCTTTTCCCCGATAATCGCCTTTTTATCCTTTTAGTTATACATACCCTGTTTGCTTTCCTTTCTTCTCTCTCGCGTCGTCCTTTATGGCTTCTCTGGACGGATATAGAGAGAGGTTCCTTTGCGGGTAAATGCTTTGATCTTGGAGTCTCGGCGTGGTGGCAGATGTAGCGGGCTAGATCTGGTTACTTCACGCTTCAACGGCTCATGCCCTAGGTTTTCCGCTGCACGAAACACAATACACACTTGAGTGCTTCTTGGTATATGCGGCGTTTTGTGCTAAGAGGGGGTTTCGACAACTGGGTCCAGTGGTTCTATTTCTCTTAACAATGAGCTCATCCTCATGCTTGATTTTCTCAGCACAAACAGTTGGAATTGTCGATAAGACATTGGCAAAGCAGATATGTAAAAACCTCTGTGCTTGGATTAATTCTGTCCGCGGTGATATGGCGTCCTGATTTTCATCTGTTGTTTTGTGATTCCCCTTTAATAGTACATTCCTGCCGGAGGTTAAAAGGATGTCACAATATACTTTCCAGTGTGCTTGATGAAACTTGAATCAGATCTCATCTCTAGGAGTTTGCTATATACCTAAAACGAATGAATACTTTTAACAAATCGAACGGATTGAGAAATAAATTTGCGCTTGGATACCGCGACCGGTGAATGTAAGTGGTAGCCCTCCGTGTACGTAAATATGTCTATTGTAGCATACTGACACTCCGTACTCCTACAGTTGATCGACCCAAAATAAATGTCCACCTGGGCAGCCTAAATTTACTTGTAGTTACTCGGATTATGCCTGCACAGTAAACAATGGCTGCCCTGGTGTCCCGTGACTGCTAAACTATCACATAATCAGCTGGGGTCAATATGGGCTATCCCCAATTTGGACTAGGTCTCCCTTCAGCTCCGGCTCTGGATCCTCCAACTCCAAATGATCTCTCTCTCTTGCTCTCTTGTCTCTCTGATCTCCCTCTCGCTGTCCCAACCTTATCATTCCACTTGACGTCGTCGGGCTGGACGTTCCTAGAGGGTGATTAGATACCGCCATACTTTACTTCAAGGCCTCTTGTAGGTTGCCTGCCTTTTCTCACATCTTCATTGCGTTCATCAGTCATCCGCTACCCGCCCTTGTCTTTCTGTTCCCCTTCCCTGCCGTATTTACGCTCTCAACCAATTCTGCTCCAGCCCTTTATCCATATTGAACCCTCTATACTTTTTAATATATCTCCCTAGCGCTGTTCCTCACAATTCGTTCGTCTTCCGTTACTTGGAGTCGACAGTGAATCGTCGCGCCATCCGTTTCGAGACCGTCCGAATTCTTGTCTTGGTCTTCACCACTTGCGCTTTTTTATGCTCTTCGCGAGCTCATGTCTCTCATTCACTCATCTTTTTCTTTTCGCTCCCGCCATGGGTGGCTTCATGAATTATCCATTTACCGCTTCGCGGTCGGCTTTCCTTCCACTTTCACATCTCTCCGTCTTTGATACTAGTCAGCGCATCAGATGAACACAGTCCATCAAACAAATATCTGAAGGACATCGTCTAATGTTGATGGTACCAGGTTCTAGCTTACTCCACGTCCTCCACCGAAAATACAACAGTACTCCTTTCTCCTTGCTGCCACGGGTGCCTTGCTGTCAACCTTTCGCATAACACACCCGTTGTGGAGCCTTTCTGTGGGCCATAATCGCGCTTGGAATCCAGCTTCACGAAAGTTCGCTACCAATGGATTCGTATGATACTTACGGATCCTCGCCCAGGGGCCGCGAGGGAGGAGATTCCTATATGAGTCGGGCTTCGATGGATTCGTACAGACGCAGATCGCCTGGTCGGTTACTCTCGCGGCACTTTCGTCTCTTCAGTCACCTAACTAATGTTCAATATAGTATCCCAAGATCGGCGGCGTGGACGCGGGCGTTCGCGCTCTCCTGTAATGATCGATCGGTACGAACCTTCAGATCGCAGAGCTTCTCGGGACGATTTCTACTCTGCTTCGCGCGAACATACCGCACGAGACCGTGAAGATCGCCGTCGCCCTCCTTCTCCGATGGCTGCAAACATTGACCGTTATGTTCCCGGACAAGACGCTGGCAAGCGATCGATCCCCTCCAACCCCCTGCCGAATCCTTTGAATCTTGATTTTCAAGTAGGCTTCAATTGGTTTGCTGAATGGTGGCGAGCTGAGCAATCTATCAAAGAGGAAAAGGAGCGTGCAAAGCACGGGGGACGCCGGCCATCCGACCGTGTGAAGGGAGAACGTGAGGCGCGCGAAGACCGTGACAGGGAAAGAGCCCAGATACAAGCGGCTTACGATACCTACAAGGTGGATCTTCAGGTCAAAATGGCCAGAGCATTCGTTCAGCAACATAAGAACGATGAATGGTTCAAAGAGCGCTACATCCCGGAAATACGGGATCCTCTTCGTCGAAACCTGATGGAATTCAGAGTGGGCGCTTATCAGCAGTGGGAGCGAGATCTCGATGGGGGTCTGTTTGACGACTTTACTCTGGAGGGCATCTACAAAAGCGAAAGTGACGGCGCGGGCGGCGTGATTGAGAAGGAGGAAGGTGAGACGACAGCTGTTGGGGAGACCCTAGGAGTTCTAGACTTGCTTCCTGCCAGAGGCGGAGATCTGCGCGACGAAGCTTTATCACAACCCGCCTTGCTCATCAAGACGCTGGCACCAAACGTCAGCCGTCAGAAGATCGAGGAGTTCTGCAAGGAACATCTTGGAGAACAGGATGGAGGGTTTAGATGGCTCAGCTTAAGTGACCCGAACCCCTCAAAGAAATACCATAGGATGGGATGGATCATGCTACATCCCGCCCCCGATGTTGCGGTCGTCGAAAGAGGTGATGGACGCGAAGAAGAGGGCGAGATGGACCAGGACAATGTTGCCAATGGATCAGGAGCTGCCACCGTTGCTGAAAAGGCACTTGAGGCGACTAACGACAAAACTATTCATGATCCCGTTCACGGCGATTTTGTATGCCATGTTGGCGTTCACGCGCCGCCAGCTCAACTTCGAAAGAAAGCTCTATGGGATCTTTTTTCGTCACCTGACCGGATTGAGCGCGATCTGGAGTTGGCTAGGAGATTAGTCGGGAAGCTTGACTCTGAAATGGGACACGGCGCTGATGGTTACGCCAAGGTCGAAGAACGTGTTGAAGAGCTTCGCGGAAAGGGCTGGTTACAACCACCGGTTACTGGACCCGTTAGTGTTAAGAGAAGGAAATCCAACTTCGACACCGACGATGTTGATGAGGGTGAGGCTGAAGAAGGGGAAGAGCAGGAAGACTGGGCAGACGATGAAGTTGATGATGAGGAGCTCCTGGCGAAGAAGAAGAAACTGGATCTGATGGTAGAATACCTTCGTCGAGTGTATAACTTCTGCTTCTTCTGCGTTTTCGAGTCCGACTCGCTCCACGAGCTAACGCGCAAGTGTCCTGGTGGACATCTCCGTCGGCCGCGAAGTGGTCTTACCACGCAGGCCAAAGCCGTCGCTAAAGCCAGTGCCCTTGGGCAACCTTTCCCCGTCAAGAGGAAAGACCCCAGCGAAGAAGGCGAGGAGCAAGCTCCCCCTAGTGAGAAGGAGAGACGCTCCCAGAGATACAGTTCGAAATCGGAACAGCAACTGCAGCGTGCGTTCAACTGGGTAAAGACATTCGAGGACAAGATTCTTCAGATTCTCGAGCCGGAGAATGTGGACATTGTCAAACTCGGTGGCAAGCCCGTTGACGAAGCCTTGGAAGAGGAACTGGCCAAACATGTCAAGCAGGAGGATGAGTCAAAGTTCCGGTGCAAGGTGCCAGAATGCACGAAACTGTTCAAGGCAGAACATTTCTGGCGTAAACATGTTGAGAAGAGACACTCGGAGTGGTATGAACGTATCAAAAATGATGTAAGTTGAGATTGCTCTAGCACAGTGACAATGTATGCTAATTCACCCTACAGCTCGCCCTCGTGAACGCCTATGTGCTTGACCCTGCTCGCATTGCGCCTTCGCGGTCCGACGCCAATAGCAACGGTCACTTCCCTCTCAGCTCCGGCCAGAACCAGACCGGCACACCTCGTGGTTTCAGTCTGGCAGCAATGCCCCCCTACCTTGCTAATGGAGCAGTCGCAGCTGGCCTCCAAGGCGTACCGGGAGGACTGCCCGGTTTTGTGAGCAACCAAGCGTCTTGGGCTGCGAATGGCATGGCGGGCGGCGAACTGCACCAACCTGGTGTCATGCGCCGTGGCGGAAACCGCTACAACAACAATCGTTCAGGACCCTACGATCGCCGTGGTAATCGGCACGGGACCCAGGGCTTCGGCCGCATGAGCCCGGGCCGTGGCATGCTTAACATGGGATCCGGTGGCCGTCTCCCCCCCGCTGCTGGTGCTCCCTATATTCCACCTGGTCATCCGGCCGCGGCTTTTGCTGGTCCGGGAGGTTTCCCTGACGCGATTGGCTCCGGCCCTTCTCAGCAAGCCATGGGGCCGCGTGAAGCTGTTCAGGGTCGTAGCCTGAAAAGCTATGAGGATCTTGACGCCGTCGGTGGTGCTGGCAGCGGCGAGTTGAATTACTGATCCTTGAATCGAATTTCAAGGCGGAGTCTAGTACCTCGATATTTCCTTCGGCGTCAACGGGCATAAATTTTTCCTCGCTAATCTCTCTTTTTTGCATTCTGGGTTCAGCAATTATTTTCCACTTTTTTTCTCTTGCTCAGTCCGATCTGCACTGGTTATCTTCTTCCGAAGCGCATAAAAGAGCAGCACTTTAGTTTTTGTCTGTTTTTACTTTTCTTCATCCTCCCCTGTATCAAACCACTACACCTCTGAAACCCAATCTCATTTTCGCACTGTCAAGCAAGCAGCTCTTCCGTGCCTGTTGTAACCATATGCCTTCTCAGAACTTCCGTTTTTATATGGTTGTCCTGTCTGGACTGGGATTTGAATGTACCATAGCATAGGCTTGTTTTTTTACATTTTTAAAATAGGTACAGTACGGTAGGTACAGTGCGCGATTGGCTTACTACATGGATTTCCAGGTTTAGATTCTCAAGAGAACTTGTATAGCATTTGTAAGGTAGATATACTTAAGTCTGGCTTATACTATAGTCTAGCTAATGAAACAAACCCAAGCTACGTGCCCATCGCAGACTCGGGCATCTGAATAACAACCTCATCGCGCCCATCGCGCCACTGTGCACCCAATTTGCGAACCCGCCGCTCGCTAGCCAGGAACAGGAGGAGGTATATATGGGTCGCGATCTCGCCCCAGGCGTAGACCTTTAAAGATACAGACTGGGCGACAGTGGGTTCTGCGGATGTTGTATCTTCCCCATTCGCATCATGATCCCGTTCCCGTTCCCGTTCCCGTTCTTCGAGGATACACCAGACACCCCATCCAGCTCGGCCCTCTTTGCTGATGAAATCAGACAGGAAAGTCCAGAATCTGGTGAAGAGGGGCTTGTCCCAGCATAGCACCTTGTTACTGGTTCTTGCGGCCGTCTGGCTCTGGTTCTCGAACTCAGATACGGCTCCCGGGACGATAGTCAGGCGGAGATACCAGTATCCGCGTTCGAGGATGTTGAGGTCCCGAGTTTGGAAGACGGGGTTGTATGTCCGGGGGGATTTGAGGCGGCTGCTCAACATCTCAAGGGTCGGGGTAATGTGGGTTGTGAAGGGGGATGAGGAGATTGGGGGTGGGGGTGGTCTGATTTCTAGGGGAAGGGAGGAAAGGATTGGAGAATAGCCCTTTCTCCGGCCATTTGGCGGGGATGATGCTTCTGCTTCTGGGCCTGGTTCTGGCCCTGGTTCTAGCCCAGCGACTGGCTCGGCCGAAGGTGGCCGGATGCGGTTTTCATCATCCTGTTTTTCTTGTCCTTTTCCCGGGGTAGTGAGGGTGTTGGTGGTGCTGGTTGGCCTGGCATTCTCCAGATTGGTATTACGATCCCCTGCCGGAATATCGCGCAGTCCCTGAACATTTTCATGCGGAGAATTCTCGACTGGCGGCGGTGAGTCCACTCGAGGCCGTTTTGAAGGAATACAAGAAGAGAGTCTTGTAGTTTCTGCGACAGGAAGCAGAGTCAGGCTCTCACACGGAGTGCCTGATTGTTGAAGTTCCGGCTGCGAGTCCGGGATGACGCTGACGGCCGTCTCCAGCGAGGTTCGATCATCCAGGGACCCATTCTGTTGGGCAGCTTGATCTAGAAGCGACGGGTCGTGGATTGTCCTTGGATCTGCTGCCTCTGGAGTTGGTGATGTGAGGGTGATAGTCTCACGAGAGTGGCTCTGGAAATTCAGAATTGCCTCGACCTGGGCGCGGTAGCGGGCATCGTCAACAGCGCTACTTGGCGCCGAGATGTGGACGAGGATTTCTGATCTGTCCATGCGCCTGGCATTTTAGTGGCTGGTCATATTATATATCTTGTATAAGTGTCGAATCGAGCGTTGATGAGGAAAAGAACGACTGGGGTACGGGACGTCGATATTGACGAATATTGAAGGACTTGGGCGGGGTGTGGTTTTGTGCCTTACCGCCTGAGGCCAAACGCGCCGGCAACAGTTCAACGATCCACCGAATCCATCATCCCGACAAACGCATGAGTTTACAAACCAACTGATTCAACGCTTACCGGGCCCATAGCAATAGATCGCCTCACTACTGTTGCTAGGGTCTGAATCGTCACATCACGATTACCTCGCATGCAGGGCTCGGCTCCTCCCGGCGCAATGGGAAACGCGATGATAGTCCACGCTTTGGCTCAACTATCGCAAGCGAAGATCTGCTCACAATCTCGCAGTGATTTGGAATTGCTTTCTTGCCAGTTGCGTCGATCTTCCGCTAGGGCGTCGGCCCTTGATCTACTCTCAAGCCTCCCATGTCACGAACTCGCGGCCTCATGGCTTGAATGGTGCCCTGGCCACGGAACCAGGAACGTGATGCCGGAATCCTACCCTTTTCCACGATGCTCGGACCCATCCGCATCAATAGTTCAGATACGACAAGACTTGCAAAGTTCACGTCGCGAGTCATGGCATTCCGGTGCGGTACTGACTGTTGGAACACCAAGAACTACGGATATTAGCAACATATAGGCATAGACACTATGTCTAATGTCGAACTCTACCTGGTTCGCGAGTCAGCTGGCACGTCCCTACCTGAGTTAATGAAGAACCGGTGCTAGTCTTTGGACTCCGATGGCGTCCTGCTGGCGGTCTCCTGATAAGACGGCTCTCGAGCGTCTGCTCCCGAGTGTCTTGACTCCCTGGCTCTTGGACATTGTGCCGAACACCGCCAGCTGCGGCTTCCCGTATCTATGCCATTCCTTAATGAACTGGGAATGAGGATAATTCTGCTGCACCTCGGCCATTGGAACCACAATAGGAAAGCCGCTACGGATGCATGATATCATACTAAGCAGCCTTATAAAAAATAACAATAATAAATAAAAATAATAAAATTAAAAAAAAAAAAAAAGAAAAGAAAAGAAAATACAATAAATAAAATTATTATTATAATATTAGTAGAATTATTATAATCATTATTGGTGGCTAGCTTCCGCTCGAAGGCTTGGGTATTACGGGGTTTCCTGGTCCTCGGTCAACCGGTGGGAAAGGGAACGATGGTGGCGGCCTTGTGTAGTGTGGACACCTCCTCTCCCAAGAGGCTAGAGTCGAGTCGAGGCTAGAGGAGTCGAAGGATCAGCAAAGGCCATCGACAAGCCAGGATCTGGATGACCGATCGAAATATTGCTTGCCGCTCCTAGTGAGGCGCCAGCACGAAATCCGGGATTTGGTCTTAGGTGCAGAATTCTCGTTCCTGCGTATGAGATGTCGAATGTGTATTTGGGAACGCTCCTTCTTCCACTTCGTCCTCTTCCTCTTCCTCTTCCTGTACGATGACTGCCGCTGATGCGGCCCGTGACTGGGTCTCAGACAAGAGATCGCTCGGTGGAGCAGAAGCTGCAAGCACCGTCGTCGGCCCCCTACGGAGTACGCTGTAAACGGCAAAGAAGACTCGGAATAGCCTACGGGGCCCTGTCCGCTGAAGCCAATAATCGTCACTCGGTGCGGAGTATAGTGCCAGTTAAGTGCTGTGTCCTGTCTACAAAGGACCTCGGGCAAAGAAAGGAGCCAATACTGTAATCGAGGCGAGAATCAGAGAAATCAGGTCCTTTTAGAGGACGCCAGTCGGGAACCGTGAGGCCCTGACTCGTAAGGCCATCGAGATTAATTCTTCTCCACGGGGCGATCTGGACCCAGCAGTTGAGAACTCTTGATCCGTGATCCTCCTACTATTGCTTCATCTACGCTTCTTGTCCCGTTCATCAACACCTCTCTATTCAAAGTACTTCAATTCTTCCCCTTCTCATCTTCTCTTCACTGTCGGCCCCTCTCGCGACCGACTCATAAGCGAAAAGTGGATTTCAAGCCATCCAAGCCTCGCGTTTCAATCGACTGTGTGCCTGTGCCGATTTGCCAGAACTGTCGCTAGCTTAGCCATCGAGACTCGTATGATTGTATCGGTTTATCAACGCCAGTCGACTGGGCCCTGAAGAACGGCACCGAGCCACTAACCAGTGATTTTTGGGGGATCGTTCGGGGTAGTCAGGACAAGCACTGCAGTCAAGGCTGACCCTCCCACTCTACCTATAACGCCGGCCTGCCTGCAACTGGACCCGATCTGGATTACTATTATTATTGGACTCGACTTCGCTGACTGGTTGACCTTTCGCTCGTTGCATCCGTAACAAGTCTTAAACGACTGCATCGCAGCTTTTCGACCTGGTCTATCTGTGGCTTGTGAGGGAAGGTCCGTCGTCAGGCTTATTGGGTGCGTATACCCATCATTTCCAACGGCCGGGCGCTTTGCACAGCGGAACCCACTCGGTTCAAATCGACTTCGTTTGAGGCTGACACTATTTCTGATCTGTACATAGAACATCGCATCAGCCCGAAGAATCTTCATTTGCGTCTTACCCCGGGTTTCTTTGACGTCTACCCTTTCCTCGCTTCTCGCCGCCGACCGGTCGCATTTCAACCTCCTCGCAATTCTCCGTTATTCACAGCTCGACCACCATGACTTCGATCAGTAGTAGGCCAATACCCTTGGATCTAAACGCGATGGACTCCTTGAATCGGCAAAGCTTAGCGCAGAGTGCTTCACCTGGTAAGCATTGAACGACACCCGCCGCGCTCCCACTTTCTGTCCCTCCGTGGATGCACCCTGGAATGTGGGCAATTCTTTTATTGTCCATACCGTGGGTCTCTTTACCCTGACGCTGGCCCCCTGCGTGACATGGGGCTCGTCTTACTCTACCTTTCCACGGCGTTGAACGATTGTCGCACAGTCGCTGACTCGATACCTGCAGCAGGCCAAGATACGCCCGGTATGAGGGGTTCAATCAGCACGGACTTCTTCAAGTTCTTTGGCGCTGGGGGACAGGCTAAGAAGACTACTCGGGGTTTGTTCTCGTCGCTCTTAGACCGGACCTCCTGGCTAACACGTCTTAGACGGGCAACCTGCCAAACGAAGAGGACCTAAGCCCGATAGCAAGCCAGCTCTTACGCGGCGACAAGAGCTGAACCGTCAGGCGCAGAGGTAGGAACTTCGACATCAATCTCTCGGATGATGCTTATTCCTCTAGGACGCATCGTGAGCGAAAGGAGCAATACATCAGAGCTTTGGAGAGCGAAGTTGCGCGGTTGCGGGAAGCGTACACTCAGGAGATATCTGCTGCGAACCTTGCTGTTCACCAACATCGTGAATTGGTCAACTCCATATCGGAGGAGAACAACATGTTGAAAGAGATTCTAGTGGCCCACAATATCAATTACGATGCTGAATTGGAACGCCGCAGAGCCGAGCGACAGATGGGATCGGGATTCCACTCCAGTCCCGTTGGAGCCGGGAGCGTTGGATCGCAGACGGGCGTCGCTTCGTTTACGGCGCATACTTACAGCACGCCGCCAACGACAGTGTCATCAGGAATGAGCCCGAAAGTTAATGGAGTGGAAAAGTTCGACTTCTCGTCAGTTCCGGACGTCGGGCCGAACAATCAGGGTATTGCTACGATACCGTGTGATGCACTTGCCGCCATAGACCGTCGCCCGCCGATACAAGGGGCGGGGATATTTGAAGACAATCCCCAGCTTCAGATTGACTTCATTCTAGCGTACGTTTTACGTTATTATCTCTGAAAGGTCTTTTCTGACTCTAAGTAGGCTGGAATCACCCTGTCGAGATCATACCGACTACCTCTGCCGACGATCCATTACTGAAGCCGATGACGAGGACATGCCATTTTCAGGGCATGCGCTGATGGCCACCTGCCCACCGCCAAGCTACATCGCCAATACTACGAGCGAGCAAACATATCCGCACAAGACCTACGACCTGCCGCATGCTAACCTCACAACGCTACTCAATCTTAGCCGACAACTGGTCACTGAGGGACAGGTTACCCCAATAATGGCACTCCAGGCTCTAAAGAACCATGAGATGTATACGAAGTTGACGCGGGACGACGTTAAACTGATCATGGACACGCTTGAGAACAAAGTGCGCTGCTACGGATTCGGGGCGGTCCTGGAGGACTTTGAGCTCATGGACTGCTTTAGCAGCGTCCTGGGGTCAAAAGTGGAGGGTTCCGGGCCCGTCGGCGTAGCGTTCTCTCGGCATGCTGATGAGACGATGTATTCATGACCTGACAGCTCGCTTCTTTTCTGAGCTCTCTGATGCCCTTTTTTCCCATTTACTTACTGCTGATGCCTAGCCATCCGCAGGAGCTGTATATATATCATTCTCCTCGAGCGTTGTTCCTTTTCTACTTTCACCCTTCGGTCGCTATATATACTTCCATTTCTTTCTTTGGGTTAAGCGCTATACCAGATCTTCACAGCAAGGGCGGTTCATATCCTATCATACCATGTCACACCATCATCTAAATCAGTAACATTCAACCCCTTCAATGCATCCATCCATCCATCATCACCAGCACCATCTAACCCAACCCATTCGAACCCCCTACCTGACACCTAACCCGGCCAAAACACCACCCACCTCCTCACCCGCTCTGATTCTCCCAACGACCTCACTAATCAGATCAACCGAACCCCCTTTCACAATCGCATAAACGGCCTCAAGCGCTTCTGCCTCCTCGTCGTCCTCCCCGCCCCCATCAAGGACCTTTCCGGCCGTAGCCTTCGCCAGTTTTTCTTGCAGCTCGCTCCTTATCCCCCGGAGCTCAGCTATCGTCTCCGCGGCTGCGATCGCCTCACGGTCTTCAACTGTGCTGGCGTATGTACACTCGGAGGGGGTTTTGCGGCTGATGCAGGCGCTGCAGGGAGAAGCGCGGTTGCACTGCCACTAGTTAACTATCGGCGCACTGGAACAGCATCCACCAAATTATATTATATAGTCGTTTCATGTTAATTAGCAGATTTTGATCAGAGCTTGTACTCCAGATGCACAGATTGGTGTATGTTAAGGAAGAGTCAAGAGAAGGCGGGGTGGAATACCTTTACTTTCCGAATGCGACACGCAGAGCAGGACGTTACAGGTCGAGGCTTCGAGAGCTTGTCCTTGTCCTTGTTTCTGTTGGCGTCTGACGCCGTTGGCAGGTTCAAACCTGGGTTGTTGGGTAGCATAGCAGTAGCAGTTGTGCTTGGAGTTGGAGGCAGGCTTGTCTCTGTCTTGTTGATTGCGGTTGTCTGACTGATTGGTGTAAGACACAATTTGTTTCGGTGGCGGGCGTGTCATACACTTTGTTGAATTGTGGGGTTGAAGTTGGATCTTGAGCACGGAGTAATTGAGACCAAATAGAATGAGGAGAATCTTTAACATGGGTGCGTGTTATTGGGCATCCGGCAGCCGCCACCATTCTATGCCTGATAGGCTTAACGGATGCCGCCTATCGGCATCTCTGGAATGCACATACGTATACTGCGCTGTAGGAAAGAATAAAAAAGAGATAAACAAAACGATAATCTAAAAATACAGATGACAAGGGTGGGATTCGAACCCACGCACCTTTCGATACACGGAAACTTAGACGGAAGTCTGAAGGATCAGGTAAAGCCTGAACCGTGCGCCTTAGACCACTCGGCCACCTTGCCAGTCGATATTATGTAATCCTTTGTATACGGCTATGATTCAAATCTCCTGGGGTAGGACAAAGAGAGGAGTGTTCAAAACACTCAAAAAACATTGACAAGGGTGGGATTCGAACCCACGCACCTTTCGATACACGGAAACTTAGAAGTCTGAAGGATCAGGTAAACCTGAACCGTGCGCCTTAGACCACTCGGCCACCTTGCCAGACTGATTTGTTTGTATGGGCATGTTTTGATAATTAAAGCGGACAAATACTAGCCAGCAGAATCCTCAAAGGTCTGTCTCGCTTTGTTTGGCTTTATGAGCTGATGGTTGGAAAATAGGGCATAACTTATCAGTAATAAGATCATCTAAATTATTCCGTCAAATCTTTCTGTCATCTGTAGTGGAGGCATGAAAGTACGTGAGTAGGCAAATGGCCGTCTCATGGAGCAGTCTAGAATATATATTTAGGAGTTGAGTCGCCAAAAGGCCTTAAAAGAATCGCCCACTATAACTTGTCCCTCGGACGGGCAACATAAAAAAAGAATCCTCATCTAATATCGTGTACTACTAGGTACCACTCATTGTACCAGTGCCCTGGTCATAAACAAATGCGGTTCGGACCATCCACAGCACCGTACACGACCATGACAGCACACTCAGTTACCAAGGCCAGAGAACCAGCTAGAGAGACCGCTAGACTGGCTGGTTTGGCTAGCAGGTACAGATGAAGAGCTGCTAGAGCTGCTAGAGGTGGAGGTGGAGGCGGGCATGGAAGCGAGTTGCTGCTCAAGCCACTTGGAAGCTTCACCGGTGTTTGCGACGTAGGTGAAATGCGCGGCGGTAACGATCAACGTACCATCGCAGACCAGGTCACCGGTAGCACAGTAGATCTTGATCTTGTCTTTGGGGAAATTCTTGATCTGCCCGCCGTCCTGCTTGTTGCGGGTGTCGCCGAAGAGCACGACACCTGCGATCTTGTCCTTGATCTCGTCGGAGAGGTCGGGGATCGCCCCGTGCATGACGGCCGTTCCTTGACTGTCATAACCATACATTAGGAAAAGTGGGTGAACGAGCAGAGTGATGGGGCGTACCTGTATCCACCAGCTACGATCTTGGTGTCAGGGCACTTGGAGGCAGCCAGTTCGAAGAGCTCCTTGGCCTCGTTGATGGCCGCGCTAGAGGTTCCCTGAGGCAAGGCATTCTCGGCCAGCCCCGCGGTGTACTTCGGCCCAACACCCTGACAAGCTACGCCGCCGAGAGAGGCATCGGCTTTGAGGTCATTGCAAACGGCGGGACCAGTGGACATGCCCAGAAGGCCGGGCTCAGTGGAGGCGCGGGCGAAAATAAAGGTGACAGGCTTGCATTCGCCGTCGCGGAGATCATTGCCGCTCGAGCTACCGACTGCGTCTGGTTAGCTGGCGTGGTAGGCATTTAACTAGGCAGAGACGTACGCTGGCGCCCGTCAATATTCAAAGGACTGGCAACGGACAGGCCGGCGAGAGCAGCAAGGGATAGAAGCTTAAAGTGCATTTTGTAGAGTGACTGTAAAGAGTGACCCGGAGAAAGTGAACGAAAGAGAGTGAGGAGGAACCCTGGCTAGGCCTGCTAGACTTGATAGCTGGATGATTCCCGTTCGAACGATGGCATGGCTTATATACTCTTGCTCCCGTACCTGCACCTGTGACTCGGTGACGGAACCCGTGTGGCTATTGGCCTACCGAACCCTAAGATGTACTAATCCCGTGCCTTGAATCAGGGTCAAACATGTTCCCTCGGCCCTTGCAACCACGGGGGTATGGTCAAGAGGGGGTAGTTCGTCCGAGGGACCTAGTATAAATCAAGTATAAACCAGTGCCCCGCATATTCTAAAACAACATCCTGAAAGTTGAGTGCCTACTACATATGCCGGGCCTCGGTAGCGGTAGAAGTAGGTCCGAATTGACCAGTGCCGTACAGAATTGGATCCATCAGAGCTGGGAAATGAACATTAATCGTTCTGTGACTGATCTCTCACACCGTCGTGGTGCCCCGATCTGAAACACTTGGTGTGTGCAGTTGGGGCGAGGTGCTGGAATTCCGAAGTTTAAGCAGATAAAGGCTGAAGTAGTGGTGGGACTGGGCACCAATTAACCGCCGATCCCTCCAGCGTGGCTTTAATTAGGGCCCCGGAATGCCTTGGAACCAGGCGTTGGTGCGTGAAGGCTCCTGGGGGCCACTGAAGACTCCAAAAATTGGCAATGCTGTGATGGGCTCAGTTAGACCACCAAAACAAAGCCAAACGCAGGTTCGGCAGTTGATAGAACCGTCCATCCCGGCTTTCATACTCAAATTGTGAGCATAGGTCCATGACAGCCTGCCATTAATCCGTGGTTCGAGGGATTAATTGCCGGGACGAGGCGAAGATCGAGAGATCAGATACGATCTCATTTTGCCAGTTGGTACGGCTAATTGCCGGTAGCAAGCCCCATTGGCGTTTGATATAGATTGCTATGTAGTCACTAGACCCTGACTTTGGATTTTCGCAGTCCTAGACCCTTGAGCTCGTGCCTCGGTGAATCCTAAGCAAAGTATATTTGGCTTCTTGAAACGTCCAAAGGTGAAACCGGGCACTCCAGATTCAGTCAAGATGATACCAAATTAGGCAGTATCGCCTTCTGGGTTCGGCACTCAGTTTTCCAATCTGCGAGGTAATAGCCTTATGCAGACCGTAATTTATCGGGATGGCTCATGGGTCCCGAATGCCGAAGCTGAAGTCGCACGCTGCAATGTCCTGTACTTGGGACGAAAGGACCTCAACTTCCCATCCGGCTAAATCGAGCCCTCTCTAGCGCTAACTACCCAGTATCCACTCGGCCATTTTTAAGGTCAACAGCCGTGTCCCCTTCGTGCATAGTCACAGATTTCATTGTGGGGTCGTTGCGACTCCTGACCCAAGCTCGAAACCCGCTCAAGTCTCCGCTGAGCTAAATTCTGGTAATCCTCCAGGGCAGGCAGCAGGATAACCAGGAAAACTTAGAGGAGTAAGAGAAGCAAGATGCGGCGGAATGTATCAATCCTTATTGCAACGGAGTGTGGCGGGGAAGTGTATCTGAATGTGGTCTGGAGTGTGTCAGCCATGCCATACAAGCAGGGCACTGTAAATGACGGGGATATCGGCAGGACACTTCACAACACGTATGTAACTAGCCTCCTATATCATTATTGAGGTCCAAAGTCGATGCGTGGCGTCTCCAGTCTGGAACGATAACCTTCGTTGTTGATGCTTTGCGCGAGACCTTTTTTTAGGATCAAGGGCACCGTATCTGGGGTTGACTGGATGCGATAATGCGTTGACTTGAATCATGGTCTTGGCTTCTTGACAAGGATATTAAAACCAATTGATCCGTAGTCTAAGGAGGATTGTCAAAAGACAACTGCGGAGGAAGGCCGAGAACAGAGAATAGACTGGGTTAAGACCCGACTGTCTAGTCGTATCAGATATTCAAAGCTGCATTACGGTACGGTCCAAATCTAAATCTGATGCTGAAAATGCGGAACATACGCAGTTGTAAAATGATGCTCGACCCAAAATCTTGCAAATAGGACTCGTGATCTAGTACTTTTGAATATGCACATGAAAGGCACTTAAACATATGATATCTCAAATCTCTGCAAAAGAACGCATTCATTACTTCATGCCTCCTCCTCATCTTCACCCTTGGCTTCCTGCTCTTCCTCGGCAGCCTCATCGTCTTCCTCGAACGCGTTGGCGGGAACACTGTACAGACGGAGGACGGGACGGTTGGGGTCCTTAACCAAGATGTACTTGGTGACCTTGTCCTCCTCCTCGTCCGCATCAAGGGCACGGATGCGATCGACGATCGTGCGCACGATACCCCATCCGTTGCCGAGGTTGAGGTTCATCTGAGCGGCGAATTCGCGGGGCTTGTATCCCGCAACACCCAAGATGACGTGAGCGGCGGCGGAACGGGGGTTGGCACGAGACACGAAACCAAGCTTCATGCCATCAGCCTTTGCGAGAATGGCTTGCGTTGTCCAGCGGGCAAGCTTGCAGCTGTTGTTCTTCATCTCTGTAGCGACGACCGCACCACGCTGAGAGTACAGCTTACTGCGCCAGTCCAGGGAGCCACCAGAGCCCTGGGCCTTGCTGTCGAACTCGTTAAGAGCCTTGACGACCAATTGCTGATCCTCGCCGCTAACGGGGTTCTTGACCAGGGCGTCAACCTCAGTACGGACGATCATGTTAAGAGGCTCCTCGTCGCTCTCCAGAGAGAGGTCGAAGCGGCGGTACTTATAACCCTTAGAGGCAAGGGGCTCGGTCTCCTCTTCGGCGTTGTAGAAGGGATTGGGGTGGTTGAAGTCAACCTTGGCATTGTTAGCCTCCACAACAGTCTGGAGAGCAAAATTGTGGTTGATGAAAGTAGCCTCCAGAGCGAGAGCGCTGGGAGTGTTAATTGACTCCTGCTTGCCGGAGGATTCGGCGACCTCGAGGGGCGCATCGGCGGCATTCTCGTTGACAGTCACCAAATCCAACGAAGCGCCCTCACGCTTGTCGAAGTAGATCTTGTTGCCCTGGTGAACGATGACGATATCCCACGAGTACACGCTGCGAGGAGCACACATGAGCATGGAGAGGATATCGGAGGTAGCGAAGATGGTAGCTTGGTTCTTCTCAGCCAGTTCCTGGATAATGGGATCCTGCGACGTGGTGACGTTGTACGCAGCCCGGTCGAGAGCCTGCAGTCGGCGCTCGGCGTTCTTGACGGGAGCCTTGTCGTAAGAACGGTCGTAGTAGTAGAGGAAACCGTACGTGTCGACATCCTCACCCTCGGGTGCCTGTAGGTTCAACTTGGACAAGCGGTTGAAGTCGACCTCCTCCAGCATGGACCAATCAGGGCGAATGTTGACTGAAGGCTCGCGAGTCCTCTGCGGCTTATCGTAGTCTTTCCATCCGAAGCGACGACCCCGGTTGCCGCGGGCGCCACGGTTGTCGTAGTAGCGGTCGCCACCTTGGCCGCGACCAGCACCAACACGCTGAAAGCCAGCACGGCCGCCTCTCTGGCCCGCGCCGCCGCGCTGGGCACGGCCACGGAAGACGGTGCCACCGCCCCGGCCAAAGGTGCGCTTAGCGGAAGTGCGAGTGTTGTCAACCACGGAGAAAGAAGATTCGTCTTCGGCAACTTGGACGGCGAAGAGGCTAGAAGAGCCAGCTCCGTATACTTGTTGGTCTGGACGACGATATTCGTTAGAACCGTCCTACAAGCGATAGGGGGTTGGTCATTCCCATACCTCTGTAGTTGCGGTTGTATGCCTGACGACCGCCACGGTCACGGTCTTTGGAGTCAGCAGTCCAGTCAGCCATGCGGCCTAGCTTGTCACCCTTGGAGAAAGGAGCGTAGGGGACGCCATCAAGCATGTTGTCCGCCGAGGTGACAGGACCCCAGGTGTCCTCCGCGGGGAGGGCCGCAACAATATCTGCGATGGAGATCGGGGCCATGATGTCAAAAAATAAAACCACAAGAAAATTAAAACAACTTTGACCTAAATGTCACAAACAAGCCCCTCAGAAACTGAGGTAGCCTTATGAGATCTGGGGACGGTAAGCTTGCAGGCGGCGGGATATTGGGAACCCAGAGAAAGGCGATTTTTTGTGTCGCGAGTGGTACTGTGGCTGGTGGGCTTGGCACCGCCATATGGAGCAGTACATGCCTAGCCACATTTATGCCTCAGGTACCAACACTGTATACCCAAAACGGTACGTTATTATAGTCGTTGCATTCCGCACTCTCCCTGTGGACAATTCGACTCTGACTGTACAGAGAAAAGGATCACCTCTCGAGACCCTGATACGAACGTCGCTCGGCTATGGCAGCCTCATACTATCAGGACATGTCCGAACATTGAGCCTGTTGTTGCCGGTCCCTTGAATCCATCCGGTCAACCGACGGATTCTGTACCCTTTGTTCAATCGCCTTGAATCTTGCTGATAACCAGCATACAATATATGGCTTCATTTACGTAAATGATCTCATATCTTTCAGTGGAACCTGTGAAATACTCCTATTGATCGAATAGCCATGAAGTTGGAAGTAAATCACAATGAACGCCTGCTATATTGTCAGCGTGCAAGATCCCGCGTACCCAATGTGGGCAAGGAACACATGAACAAAGTTCTAAAAACCCAATAAGAGCACATTCTTGGCGACGATCTCGGGTCATAATCGCGGATAACGAGAAATTGTTTTTGAGCTGTCAACCAGATCGTCGGTCAGAAGCAGCTGCTGTTGGATGCTTCAGCATGACGGCTTATCAGTTATCAGTTTCTATTTCTCAGAGCTTCGAGGCCGAGGTTATCTGTTGCATTCTCCGCATTTGCCGCATGGATGCTCAGATCCCAGTGGCGGCGGATTGAACTAATGGTTCGTTCCTTTTTCTCGGGGACAAGCTCGTATGATCATCGCTACTCCGGACGTCCAGTGAACTACAAAAGCTCTCCCAGAATCAGCCGTGACCCTTGTTGATTGACCAGTGGCCACAATGCTGACATAGTCTGGAGTTTTCAGCTTGGTTAACGGATCTTATTCAATATCAGATCTTCTCGTCTCTGGAGCAGTCTTACTGATAAGGATTTCGGCTTTCAGGCTTAAGGAGCCTACTCCCGAGCCATGGCTTTGCGACAAGTGACGACAGAACTGGATTTGTTTTCTGTACGCCTACTAAGCGAGCTTTGATGTCAGCACTCTGCAGCGCTTCTGGGATCGGTTATTGCTCCGTCCGCTGCAGTACCTTGTTCTGATCCCGCACCTGGGCTTGCTAGCGAGTTATCCGTCAAATCACAGCAAGCCGATATCCGGACCCAACTCAACGCGAGAATTCCGTAGATAGATCGGCTTACCCCACCGTCACTGTTCATGCGCTGTTCCTGCAGGTTGCAAAAAATGATTGGCCATTTGCCAAGATCTATGGAGCCGGGTTCGTGGCGCCAGCAAGGCAAAGGGTTCCTGGACCAGTTCGCTACTACTTTGTCATGAAGCATGCACTCTCAGTGGCTCCAAGGCATATGAGAGACCAGAACATGGCCTTATCTATGTGGAGATGGATCTGCAACTCATACCGTGATTCGAATTAGGCTCGGGCTACTCTCAAATCTCGACCTGAGCGGTATACCGGAATCCGCACCTGAACCCGACCAGCCCTTTATGTGAAGCCAGAGATAGGGTTTCTGGAATAATGTCATTATGAGAAGCACACATCTGCTTCAGGAAGGACACATGATGATCCGATAAGCTTTCCTACCGAGTTCAACTGAGTCGTTCGTTATACCGTCAGAATCAGACGTATATATAGGACTTCACATCTCCCCCGGAAGGAGTAC
This sequence comes from Aspergillus foveolatus, assembly GCF_047715535.1. Taxonomy (NCBI): domain Eukaryota; kingdom Fungi; phylum Ascomycota; class Eurotiomycetes; order Eurotiales; family Aspergillaceae; genus Aspergillus; species Aspergillus foveolatus. The sequence continues at coordinate 62,668 of NW_027396115.1, read as the reverse complement.
AATTCCAACAGCATTCTTCCAAACGCAAAGACCCAAGTCTCTCTTTTGCTTTCTTGTTGATCAATTTCTTTCAAGTTTCCGTGTTCTATCAAAATGAAGGTCGCCACTGCCCTCTCTGTTCTCGCCGTTGCCGGTTCTGCTCTGGCTTCTGCTCTGCCCTCCGCTGCCAACTCCGAGAAGCGGCAAAGCGATTGCATTGGTCCTCTCCTTTGCTGTGGCAGCCTTACTACTCCTCTCGATCCCCTCGTCGACCCCATCCTCGAGCTTGTGGGTATCGACGCAGCTGAGATCGTTGGCTCCGTTGGCCTTCTCTGTATGTCTCCTGTAGTTGTGGCTAACTACTCTCATTCACTTCGCTAATGTTGACAGGCCATGCCTACGACGATACTTGCACTTCTGAGCCCCAGTGCTGCACAGAAGCCAACCTCTTGGTAAGCCTTATGCCTCACCGGTGAAGCCTGACATGTGGCTAACAAAGAATAGGGTGGCACTCTCGGTCTTGGCTGCAGTCCTCTGGAGCACGGTCACTAAATGCCAATGGTTGGAGAATTGTGATGCGTCGTAATCAACCGAAGCGGGTGTGGTATATAGTATGAATCGGGGCGGGATTATGCTTTTGAGTTTCTGTATTTTGAAGAGTGCATTTCGGGCTAGATATTTCTACTTACGATTTTTAATAAGTCACTAATTCTAAATCGACCTCAGTATGACCTCCGCGAAGCGGGCTCTTTTAGCTTCTTTCCCACTGGCGGGCTTACTGTCAGTGAGTTTAATTAGATAAGACCCCGATTCACTTTCTGTGAAACCTGATTATACTTTACACTGTCCGTTATGGACATGTATAAGGCACTGAGCACAACTGAGAGAAACCAGCACGGGAATTCTAAGACATTTCCAGAGCTAAAGTGTCATTAGTGGCGATAAAATATCCGAAACTAGTAGAAGTACTCCGTACTCTGTAACCACCGCTGCATTGACCATGTCAATCGTTGATGACAAGCCTCGAACCCCGCCTTCGGTTGCTGGGGCAGAATCCAAAACAAACGAGCGATAACTCGATAAGAAAATGTGACGGCTAAGGTTTCCACCCACAATCACGAAATTCCCAACCTTAACTGGGCTCCCTGGATCTGCCCACGAAACCGACAAGAGGACGAATGGTTTTGCGCATAGAACTTTCTGAAGAAGCAGGTTTAGTGTATTTCGCCCGCAACCACTTTGACGCTCCCAATTGAAGACGCCGTCGTAAGGCATCATCAACAGCCAAATTAGTCTACTGAGCACCAACTGACGATGGATGAAAGAAACAGCTCGACATCCACACCTCGATACCACAGGAAAACCTCCAGAACGAAGAACAGGTACTAGCGAAAACCAGGCCAGGATTGCCTCAGTCGATCTCATTCATCTCCGTCGAACAACCGAGATAGCGATTCGTAAGACACGTACACAGCCCGCTGTACACGATGGCACGAGAAAGCAACGCCCCGATTGACCTCACGACCCCGGTAAAACCGAAGGAACAGACAAACCGTCCTCTGCCGCACCAGCCTGAGTTCGGGATTCCCTCACCATTGGGCCGCCAGTCCTACCCTCAAAATCACGGCTCAAGCAATCCCTTTAACATTCCCAAGCAGAACCGCCCTAGACCAGAGCATCATAGACCACAACAAAATTATCAACGACCACACAACCCCCTCCACCAGAATGCGAGCCGACCTAATCTTCCTCCTCCCCACGCCGCGTCCACTCCCAAGAACCGCGAGCCCTTCGACCCTTTCAAACCTGTCCGTCCCTCCGCCTACAAAAATGATAGGATGTCTCGCCCTGTCAATAATGAAGTCTTTGAGATCCGCCGCCCCGAGAATATAACTTTCGGCACTCCTAGAGCGCCGAAGACTTTCTTTGCCAATAAAGCTTCTCCACTGAAACAAAATACTGCCGCTAAGAATCTGCAGAATTTTGTCGACCTAACAACAACAACGCCCGGAGGTGGCTTTTCTACTTCTCGGACGAGCCGGAACCCAGGATTCGGAATCTCAACGGCGAATGATTGGGTTGATACAGCGAAGGCTAATGAGAATATCAAAGCGCTGCTGGAAGGAGCATTTGAAGACGAAGATGAAAAGCAACCAAAGCCGAAAGGCAAGAAGAAAAAGAATAAGAAGAACAAAGGGAAAAAACAGAACAGCGAGAGCCCGAAAGCCAAAGAAGAGAGTTTGGATATGGATGACCTAGCCACTAAGCTGCAGGGAGTGAGTGTCAACGAGAGTCAACAAGTTGAAAACGATGACGATTCTACCACGAAGGAGAGCACCAGGAAAAGAGAAGAACAGGAAATCGAGGACGAGAAGAACGGCAGCGACGCTGGTTCGGAAACCGAGGAGGACAGTGAAGACGAAGACGATGATGGGGTTGTCGAAGGCCTGAGGGTTCAACTGCTCCCTCACCAGCGGCAGGGAGTAAACTGGATGTGCGCTAAAGAGATCGGCTCACTGAAACCCAGAAAGGAGGAGAAGGGCGTGCTCCCGAAGGGTGGTATTCTAGCAGACGATATGGGTCTTGGAAAGACAGTCCAAGCCATCGCCCTGATGCTCACAAATCAGAAGCCGAAAGACGGGTCGAGACGACAACCAGCACTGTCCGATCACGACCAAAAACCTGAAGATATTGATGAAGAAAGTGCGGAGTCGAGAAATCTCCCGAAAGGCTTGAGCAAATCCACTCTGGTCGTTGCACCTCTCGCATTGATCAAACAGTGGGAATCCGAGATCAAAACCAAGGTTGAACCTTCCCACAGGCTCCGAGTCCTTGTATACCACGGCAATGCAAGGGCTAAAGCAACAGACCGTTTGGACGACTACGATGTTGTTATTACTACATATGGTACCCTGACTTCTGAGCACAACGCAGTGGCCAACAACGATAAGAAGGCGGGCATTTTCTCCGTCTACTGGTACCGCATCATCCTCGATGAAGCCCACACCATCAAGAACCGCAACGCAAAGGCAACGCAGGCAGCATATGCATTGGATGCTGAGTACCGTTGGTGCCTTTCAGGCACGCCCATGCAGAACAATCTCGATGAGTTACAGAGTCTGATTAGGTTTCTACGAATCAAGCCATACAACGATTTGGCTAACTGGAAGGACCAAATTACACGGCCATTAGCGAACGGGCGCGGTGGACTCGCAATTGAACGGCTACAAGTCGTCCTTAAAGCCTTCATGAAGCGCCGTACAAAAGACGTGCTGAAGCTTAATGCCAACCTTAAGCCTGGTAAAGAAGCTGATGGGGAAAAGAGAAATCCCGGGTTTCAAATCGTCAAGCGTGAGGTGGTCAAAGTCGCAGTTGACTTTATGCCCGGCGAGAAGAATTTTTACGAGCGACTGGAACAGCGAACGGACAACAGTCTCGAAAAGATGATGGGTGATTCTAAAATGGATTATGCTGGGGCGCTGACTTTGCTGTTACGACTCCGACAGTGCTGTAACCATCCTGACCTGGTCAGAAGCGACCTGGCTAAAGACAAGGATATCCTCTTGCAGACGGGTACTTCGAACAGTCAATCATCGTCCAAAAAGCACGATGAGCTGGATGATGTGGCGGATCTCTTTGGTGCACTGAGTGTTGTGTCAAAGAAATGCGACATCTGTCAGATGACGTTGAGCCAAGCCGAATCTACCGGAGGAGGTAGCAGATGCAGTGAGTGTGAGAAAGATTTCAACACGCCTTTTGTTGCAGACGGGACCAAGAAGAAGAAGGAGGAGGAGGAGGAGGAGAAGAAGGCATCCGAGCATATTACCGACCCCACCGCATCTCCATCAGAACGCCGACTGCAAGACCGCATGGCTCGCTTCCGCAGGAATAGAAAGATCGTGATGGATAGCGATGACGAAGAAGAGGATGCCGGTGAATGGCTTGTTCCCGAGAGTCAGCGTACAGGGCTATCTCTAGGCAAAGTTGGCGGTTCCGACGACGAAGATGCAGAAGGCGGCGGCGAATGGCTTCGTTCTGATGATTCTGAAACTGATGACGAACCTGAATCGCCTAGTCAGCGGGGAGCTCACCGCAAATCCCAGGTTGAAGAGGACTCTGACGATGATATCTACTTAAATCCCGGAGACGACGAAAACCAGGTTCTTCCATCGACCAAGATCCGCCAATTGATGAAAATTCTTCGACGAGAAGCGCCCGATTTTAAGTTCATCGTGTTCTCCGTCTTTACTTCCATGCTTGATAAAGTTGAGCCGTTCCTCAACCGCGCTGGTATCGGTTATGCACGATATGACGGAAGCATGCGCAATGACCTTCGAGAGGCGAGTCTGGAGAAACTCCGGAACCACCGGGGGACCCGTGTACTGCTTTGTAGTTTGCGGGCTGGGGCGCTGGGGCTGAATCTCACTGCAGCAAGTCGCGTTGTCATTTTAGAACCATTCTGGAACCCGGTAAGCTTACTTCTTCCCCACGCGATTGACAATGAGCTAATTCGGCCCTTTAGTTCGTGGAAGAGCAAGCGATTGATCGTGTGCACCGACTTAACCAGACAGTGGATGTCAAAATCTACAAGATGATCATTAAAGACACCGTCGAAGAGCGAATCCTGGATCTACAAGAGCGAAAGCGCGAACTCGCTAATGTCACCATTGAAGGCAAGACGGCAGCGGCCAAATTGACGATGAACGACATGATGGCACTGTTTGGTAGAGACGCCGAGTCGCGATACACAGGCGGCCAGAGCAGTTTGGAATTCTCGCCGCAGAAGGGAAATCTGCTGAGGTCCGACTACGAATCCTCTAGCCAGAGCCGGTCAAATGGCGCTCCGGAACGCTCTCGTGATCGCAAAGGCAAACAAGAAAGGCGAGTGCCTTCGACTGAAAACTCTGTTTATGCAAGACGGTGGTAGACTGGCTACTGGAACGGGGAGTTTGGGTTAGTGTAACGGTGAATGGAAATAGAACGGCGTGAATGTTGGATGGGAAGGGATGCATTGGGAGATTTCTGCATGTTAGGTTTCGGGACTGCCGTTTTTATTTCTTGGACTGGAGTTTGGCACTGTATATTTCTTACTATTATCGGCTGCATTTACCTACTCCGTAGGAAAGGGGACATATTTGATCAAATTTAGATACATGTCATATTCTGAGCACAGTCATTCCCTGATGGATTGATAGGCAGAGGCTGACAGTGACAGCGGAGTCTGAGCGTGGATGGATGGCCTGTCAGCTAGTAGTGGAGATAACGGTAGGAGTTCCCATGACGATGGATACGAAGCTTCAGCCCCTGAAAGCGAATTGGGGGTAGAAAAGGCTTCTAGAAGTCTCAAAGAAGGCGAGCGACACGTAAGATCGAGCAGTGGGAGGAAAGGGAAAAAGAAAAGCATGCCGCCACAACTTACAGCAGAAGGCTCGACTCAGGCGGTGTTTTTAGACAAGTTTCATGTGAAGACGGATCGAATGATCGATGAGGGCGCGACAGTCGACTGGTCAGAAGGTTGCGAGGAGATGAAACGCGATCTGCAGCTCTCAGCCTGCGAACGAAATGAATGAAAAACGTGGCGGCCACGAGCTGTGGTCGGCCATGGAAGCCCTGCAAAGGTCACTGTCGCCTTTTGCAGGGAAATATCAATAGTCAATCCAGTAACACTGGATGCAAAGTGAGCAAGAGTCTCGTAATTGATTCATTCGCTGACTTGGCCTTGTTTGCCCCAAAATCTTGACTTTTTCGGGTGCTTGGCTGGGAGTCTATCTCTATCCACATCACAGACTGCTAGACTAGTAGCGGCCCGCCTCCATCAACTTCCCCGTCGCCAGTCGACGAACTCTCCTTTTCAACCACATCTCTTTTCGCCCTCACTTCAGTTTTCTGCCCCTTCCCAAACCCCGTCTCCCGACAATTCCTCTAGTAGTTTTCCTTCTCTCTTGGCTCCGCCGTTTCTCCATTCCGGTACGTACGTCACCCTCGCTCTCCAGCCATACCTTTCCCGGGGCCGTTTTTCCCCTGCCCGCCTCGTCGGCGTCTCCTGCACACGGCCGTCTGTGAACTCAAACGGTTCTTTGTTCAGATGAGACCTCCAATATTAACGTCTAACTTGTTCTGTCTAGGCCTGGATGCGGTGAATCTTCAGTTAAACCCCGCCGTCCGCTGCTCCTTCAGCATCTCCGTTCTTTTCCCCCGGTCTCCGTCCATCAATCACTGAGCAACCCCGACCGCAAACCGTCTGCCTCAGCAATTCACACCACAATTCGGATGGAAGGCTGTCGCAGGTAACGCGAAACGACGAATTTAGCTCTGTTGTATACCGCTTTCTAGATGGGAAACTCCCAGGGGAGACAGGTCGCCTCCGACAATGAGGGTAGGTGTATACCCCGGCAGACCGAAGCTATGCAATGGGAATTGGCCTGCACATCTCGCATGAGAGAGATGGTGGAGGTTTGGCTGACACTGGGGCAGTGAACTTGAATCAGTTCCGGCTACTTCGAGTTGTCGGGAAAGGTGCTTTCGGCAAAGTCCGTATAGTGGAGAAAAAGGATACGGGCTTAACTTTTGCTTTGAAGTATATTCGGAAAGAGGAAGGTGCGTACTTCTCTAGACCAATTTTCATATTTTTTACCGTCGCTGACCGGTTATTCTCGCTACAGTTGTCCGCTCGGAAAGTGTACGGAATATTATTCGAGAGCGGCGAATGCTGGAACATCTCAACCATCCCTTTCTTTGCAATTTGCGATACAGCTTCCAGGATATAGAGTACATGTGTGTTTTTACCTCCGGTGATTCGAACCGTTGCTGACTTTATAAGCTACATTGTGGTAGATTTAATGAACGGTGGTGATCTGCGATTTCATATCTCGCGAAAATGCTTCACGGAAGAAGCAGTGCGGTTTTGGCTCGCTGAGCTTGGTTGCGCTCTGAGATACATTCACTCGCAGGGCATCATTCATCGAGATGTCAAGCCGGACAATGTGCTACTAGACTCGGAAGGACACGTTCACCTTGCAGACTTTGTAAGTTCTCCACATGATGTCTAGATATGGACTGGCTCTGACTCGCGGCAGAACGTGGCGTCCGACTTTAGACCTGGAAAGCCTCTCACGAGTAAGTCAGGTACACTCGCATATCTCGCTCCGGAAGTGTATGAGGGAGGAGGATATTATTTTGAAGTCGATTGGTGGTCATTGGGGGTCACATTTTACGAATGCATCTACAACAAGAGACCCTTTGAAGGCCGGTCTCAAGACACCCTCAGCGAAAACATCAAAAAAGCCCAACCGAAATACTACGTTACCAACCCCGCCGTATCCATTCCCTGCTTGCGCGCCATGTCGGCCTTGATGGAGAAGGACCGAAGCAAACGAATTGGCGCGGTTAGTTTTGAGAGCTTTACCTCACATCAGTTTTTCGCAGACATCGACTTTGAGGCACTAGAACGAAAAGAAGTGCCCCCGGTATTCCGCCCATCCAGCGACAAGACGAACTTCGATGCTACGTATGACCTGGAGGAATTACTCTTGGAGGAAGCTCCGCTCGAAGCTAGGGCGCGAAGGCAGAAACCAAGAGCTGAGCTGAGGGAGGATGCCACTGCGAAGGAAATTCGCGAAGATGAGCTTCACCGACTGATTGAAACCATGTTTGAGCCCTTCGATTACACAGCCGTAACCTACCGCGGAAATGCTGCTGAAGCAATTGCGTCTGTCGCGAATCCTGAAGATTGTATCCAAACTGCAGCTTCATCAACGCATTCACGACACTACTCTCAGCCTGATTCTACGCGAGGCTCACCTGCACGTGCGGAAGGATCGCCGTCTCGCTTGACCCTACCGGACAACCAGTCTTCAATTGGTGTGGCTCTAGAGGGCACAACTAGCCAGCCTCTGAGTCCTGCGTCACAGACACCTCCTCCCGCTACAGCTCCCAACTTCGCTCGCCCTTTCGTCCCACCGGCAGCAGCACGGGCTCGACCAACGGCTCGCAAGACCAGCAAGGGGGGTGGTGTGCAAATGGTTCTCGAGGAAGCGGGCAGCTGGAGCGAGCTCGCCGATCAGAGTGCCACCCTTCCCGCCGAAGGGTTCGACGCTAGCGGCAAAGGAAAGTCTACTAATAGTGGTATGCTCTCCTTCCTGAGCCGTAAGAAGGGACGTGACAGGAGTCCGAAGCCGCAGGAACCTGGTGTTCTGGGCAAGGAAGGCGCACGACAAATCATCAGCTGATTTAAACGCGGGATGCATTCTTCCTTAATCATCACATTCGCATTGGTGATTACTTGTGCATTTTCGAAGTCACCAATAGAGTCCGCTGAGAACGGACCAAGGCGTGCACGAGCTAGTTGGCGAATATCTCGGTCAAGGCCACTGGTGACCAGCAATACTTTCGACAATCCTTCTCGACTACATGCAGCAATATGGCGCTGACGACTATGATAAACTCTGGCGCCCTAACCAATTCATGGCCAGGCAGCAGTGGTATATCGAACCCGAGAGTTGATCTAACGTCGACTCCGAGATTCAATACCATAAAATCAGATTCTTTTCCATTTCCGGTACCTGATTCGATTCCCCTGGCTTCACCGCTCATATGCCTCCATTTGCCTGTATTTCCATTTCATCTCTTATCTCCTTACCTGGGTTGGCTCCGGAGTTAACAGAACGGGGTGGCTAACTGACTTAACTGACTGACATATGATGACCGGACATACATATAATCTCATCTATGCATACCATTTTCTTTCAACTACTCGGATGTATTCCCTCACGTTCCCATATCTGTCCCGGTTCCGGTTTCTGCTTCTGGTTTTTTTTTTTCTTTTAGGATTGATCCGTCTCGAGTGGCTTCTGTCTCTGATTTGTACTCGAAATCTTGGACGCTGAGATCAATACCCACTTACCCCTCTCACATTCATGCATGTTCTTGACATCGCAGACGCATGCAGTATGCATATGCAGGCGGACTTGAATCTTTGTAATTAATGATGGTCGACTTTCTTTACATATAATACCTCCTGGGAATGTTATAGAGATTTGGAATGGATATAGCGTGCACGCTGTTTCTGAATGATTTTCTATCTACCTAGTGCCTCGATGCACTCGGAAGACGCCGGACTAGCGCGGATGATAAATGGAAAGAAATGTGAGCCGAGAAAATTGAAATTAAAGCGTGGCTCTATATTTCATCGACAGAGGCCTGTATTGACGGAAATATACAATTTCGATCGTTACGCGGGGAGGCTTGAGACTGTTGTGAGCCATCAATCTTGCTATTCTTTTCCGAAGGTATACCCATCATCAACAGAGATTGCTCATCAGTTCCCAGATAACTCCTGAAACCTCGACTGCACACCAGCACCCACATTCGACGCCTCAACCTCACTCGGTGCTCTATACTGAGCATTAGTAGGCGGTTTATATGGTGCAGGACCACTCAGTTCGGAGACTGGCTGACTGGGATGCCCGCCATACTGTCCAGCCGCTCCAGTTCCCGGTAGATCCTGTTGCGCCTGCTGCATCTGCAACTGCTGCGCCTGGATCTTAGCGCGACGGCGGAAATAGAACGCTGCGAGACCGGCGAGGGCGAGGGCGGGCACGCCCAGGCCTACGCCGACGCCGATGCCGACTTTGGCGCCAGCGTCGAGGCCGCCCCCGCCATCATTACTAGATAAGGAGGGGCTGGTTGATTGGGAATCGGGGGCGGTGTCGGTGTTGTTCGCGACTGGAGTTGAGGATGGAGTTTGTGTTGAAGTTGTGGTCGTCGAGGATGAGGCGTTGATGCGGAAGTAGGATGAGGAGAAGTAAGGGCTTCCGCCCTCTGAAGCGCGGTTCTCGTTCCAGAGGGTGGCGAAGAAGACATCGTTCCAGCTTAGGTTAACGTCTGGGTTCATGTCGTAGGTGTACTCGCTGGGCGGGTTGTTTTCATTTTCTGCGTGCTTGATTAGTATACTGCGCAAATATCACTTACAGAACCTGGTATCCTCATTTCTGGGGTCCGGGCTAGGGTTAGTTGGGCAAACGTACCGAAAAGGCGAATGGCAGAGGCATTCTCATTCTGGTATAAGATGAGACTGACTCTTGTCCAATTCGTTATCCAAGTAAAGGTGAACTCGTCGTTTCGTGAATAGACAGGATATTCATCTGTGTTGTTTCCGCTGTCAAGTTGTTCTTGCTGCGAGCCGGGGCTTAGGAAAAAATTTGTCGTTTGGGCATAGCATAGGCTAGCGCCATAGACGACGAGAAAAGAGACGAGGGACTTCATCCCCTTTACGCCTGTCTGTCTAGCACGTACGGAGTACGGAGTATGTGGCTCAGGAGGTTGAAGGGCTGTAAGAAATCAGGCCGTGGACGCGGTTGTGAAAGGCGATCCTGAGATGACACAGCATAACCTCCTTCAGGAGGAAAACCCAGGAACTTCGAAAATGAACCCAAGGCCTGGGCTTGCCGTTTTTATTAGGTTTATTAGGCTTGAGCCAGCCTCAGCGCAGGTCTCTCCACAGACATGCCATGCAAATGCAGATCGGGGCCTTGATGGGTGGATTCGCTGTATTTAGTAAGTGCCTGGCATCCGGAGTCTGGCACCTGCTCAGCCCTCAGCTGAGCCTATTTCAAGGCCCTAAACGGCTCGCAAGGTGACGCGAAAGCCTCCGTCGTCATTTGGCCCCCGAAGTTATATTTCGGTACGAGAACTTGCAGGAACAAGCCTGAAACGAGATAGTGCAGGATGAATTGATAGGTCACCGACCAGGCCCGACCAATTCGGAGATTCCGGCCCTCAACTGCGCTGATGGGATGATCTAAATCCCAACGGCGCCTGGGATTGATTGCCTTATTAGGCGCACATATTATTGTTGCAGAACTCCGCGTCAGACAAGAACCCAGAGATTATAAAGACGAATCTGCCGTTTGCGCGATCACTCGGCTTGCGGAATTCCATTCATAGCATGATTTATACTGCTGGACTTGTGCCAATCAAGCAATGGAAATAGTCGCTGGCCGGCCGGTCGAGGTTGTGTGGAGGCGGCAGTAAAGCGCGGGCTGCAGTTGGTCTCGCCTAGTGTCAGTTAGCGCTGTGATTGGCAGGTAAGCTAACGATTAAACGGGTTGCCTGAAACTCGACGAACGATGACTGTGTATCGTCGCAATCAGACGGGGACCGTCATGATGCCGATGCATGGCTAAGTGTGGAGCGGAGCCTAGAAGTCTGAAAGAGCTGGAGGAGCGTTGTTCCATCCCTGGCGCCGGCCTCGTCAGCCTTTGAACCTCCAAATCGACCTCATATCGACCTCATGTCGACGGTCATTCTCTTCTAATCTCCATCCCTAACTTCTTTTTCATTTCAATTCTTCCCCATGCGATCACCGGACTCGTGGCTTTCTCTTAAGCCCCGGAAGACCGCGTGGGTGGCGCTGGCCGCCATTTGCCTGGCCTGCACTCTCTTGCTGCTCTTTCATCAGTATGAGGACATCCCACTGTCCTCATCCTCAAACCTACCAGCCACCAAAGTCCTGGAAACCCAGACTACTGATGATTTCAGAAACACCCCAACCACTCCGAGCAGCAGCAGCAGCAGCAGCAGTAGTGTCACCAAATACAACCCCAGCAATGCCGTGCAAGGCGATCGCCGCTGTCAAGCCTTTGCTGACCCCGGCAACGTCGTCTTCGTGATCAAAACCGGCGCTACTGAAGTCTACGAGAAACTCCCCACGCAGCTACTTACCACACTTGGCTGCGTCCAAGACTTCCTCCTCTTCTCCGACCTCGATGAGCAGATTGGCCCCTACCGTCTTCGCGACACTCTCGCCGACTTCAACGAGACTCTCAAGGCCACGCTGCCTGATTTCGAGCTATACCGTCTGCAGCATGAGTTCCGTCGCACAAACCAGGATATGGCCCCCCTAAAGGGCGAGCATGCATGGAAGCTCGACAAATACAAGTTCCTGCATATGGTGGAAAAGGCGTGGCTGGAGCGCCCGGGTCGCGATTGGTACTTTTTCTTTGAGACGGATACGTACATTGTGTGGACGAATCTGGTGCTTTGGCTACAGCGTATTTCGCCGCCTACTGAACCGCTGTATCTGGGCTCTGTTGCGTACTTTATGAATGACCCTTTTGCGCACGGTGGCTCTGGGATTATGATTTCCGGCAAGCTCCTTGAGCAGTTCATTGGTGGGGAGCCCGGGCTCGCCAATAAGTACGACGATGCTTTTACGTCGAATTGCTGCGGAGACTCTGTGCTCGCGAACACCATCCGCGCGGAGCTGGACATCCAAGTCCAGAATATGTTCCCTCAAATCAACGGGGAGAAGCCGTCGACGCTCCCGTTCGGCCCGACGCACTGGTGCCAGCCCGTCGTGACAATGCACCACCTCCACCCGCGGGAGCGAACGGCGATCTTCGATTTCGAGCAGGCTCGGCCGGACCTAACTGTACTTTTCCCCTTCCCCCTTTTATCCCGCCTTCCCACCACCAATACATAACTAACAATTGTTTTCACGCACAGCAACCACTAACCTTCGCCGAACTCTCCCACCTCTCTTTCCCCAACGCCACAATGCTTGAGTTCGAAGAGGACTGGGACAACCTCTCGAATATCGGGATTGAATTCGCTGGCGCGCTCTCCCCTTCTCTCGAAGCCTGCCGCGACGCCTGCAAGGGCTTAAAGCAGTGCTTTCAATGGCGGTATGATACAGACGGGAAATGCGAGGTGTCGACGCAGGCGTTCCGCATCGGCGGGAAGAGATGGCCGACCAAGGACGGGAAACGTGTTTTCTCGGGGTGGAACGTTGATGTGATAAGGCAATGGAGAGAGGAGAATCCTTGCCATGGGGTTAAGTGGGTTGATCCGACCCCGCCTAATTCATGATCATTATTTATTTGAGTCGATTTGGTTGATGCAGGCTGATTGGGTTTATTCGGCACTCTTTGCTGCTCTTATGGGACTGGCTCTTTGGAGAGGAGCGCCTATTTTGGCTTGCGGCGCAGGCGGGACGATTTGATATCAATTTCTGTTTATTTTCCCTGGGACTTCGGATCTATAAACGACGTCTTTATGGTTGGTCTAGATCAGCGCTGCGTCTTCATGAGCTTATCTTGTTTGTTTGAGACAGATTAGATATTCTCATGCCGGTATATAGATAGCTATCTTATGTACAACCTGTAAATACATGCGTCCAATCATTCAGGTTCAACGCGTAATCGCGGACCGACGAGTATGAAATAAAGTAAAAGCTAAAGGACCGATGGTAGAAGAAGGAGAAGGAGAAGAAAATGGGAATCGTTATGAGGAAGCTGCTGTTTCCTTCGGCGCAGGCGGATTTTGGCCTTCTTCCCCACCAACGTCGTTCTTCCATGACCCCGCATACTGATGTGATACTAAGTACGGGCCCTGATCTGTCGGATTGCCACCTTGCAGTGCTGCAAAGGCGGCTTGTGGTAGGACCAAGATATCGCCGAGGAGCTTCGGCTCTTTCAGCTGGCGGATGTGTTGTTTCGTGATATCCTGACCGGTTTCCTCAGAGACGCTTTGAAGCAACGCCATCGTGATAGCCTGCGGGCCGGTGACAGCCACTACCTCCCCGACCATGGCTTTCGTGACTTGTGACAGACTGACGTGGTTTTCAATTGCCGTGGTCTTGAGCTGTTTCACGACATACTCGATGACATTCTTGAAGTGTAGGAGATGCGGCTTGGCCATAATGGTCCAGCTGGTGAACTGCCATCCGTCGAACTCTATGCCCACTACCACGTTGACGGGGTGTTCCGTGTTTTCGGTATACTTTTCAGGAATCCACCCGGACACAGGAACTTCATCTTGGACATCGAGATCGCTCCAGATACCGCCGTCGGCGTAGAGGATGAGGACGCGAAGAAAATCGGCTTTGAGGATGGGCACTTGCAGGGCCATATATGTTTCCAGCACGTCCGGCCAATCGGCATAGTTCTCTCGGACGTATTGGTCGGCGCTCTCGTCAGTGAGGAGCTCATGGCGAAAATGAGGGTTCTTCTCGAGCCATAGGTCCATCAACTTCTGAGCATGCTCGCTGACACCCTTCGGACCACATTTATGCCATATCTTCGCGGGGAATGTAGGAGAAGCTTCGTGTGCGAGAAGGGGCTTGATGCCTGAAATGGTGTCCTTGTCGGGTTGAGATTTGAGTCCGTTCGCGGGTGCGGGTGCGTTTGCGGTCTTCTCGGCATTGATGGTTTTCGTAGCCGTCACGGTGGCAGTGACAGTTACAGTAGCGGAATCTATTTTGGAGGTGATCGCGGCAGGGAGAGAGGTTTGTAGTGACATTTCAAGGGATTCATTTTGCGTGTTGAGACGGATCACTCGGTGGAAAAGGTACATGTTGAAGATAAGCAGAAAGACGACAATGGCCGCCACATAGCGACTTGAGCTCACTATGAGGCTCGCCATGCTGAAACGAAGATATAGAATGAGAAATCAGAGCAAAAAGAATTAAAAGAGGCCCAGATGAAAAGAGAGTGTGGAATATCGATTATTATTCAGAGGAGTGAGTGTGGGAACGACTTATTGGCCAGATCGCATGGCGGATTATTGTCTCTCAAAAGTGCTCCAGACAGAGACTTTGGCTTGCGAAAGCTGACGAAGTGTGAAATGAGGCTTATGCAGGGGCCAGCTGGTTGCTTATTAAATGGTGTCGAGAGAGCGACGCTGGACACGCATCCACCGAACAAGATTGGAGCTCAGAAAAGGACACTTGACAGAGTCGGTCCTCACCACCTTGAATATAGGAGTCTGGATGATAAGCGGAAAATCAGCCGCTTTGATGAAATGGCTAAATTTGGCGAGAGGATCCCTCTGGAATCTGGATCAGGAGAGACACTTTGACAGGAAAAGAGGCCAAGCTCCGGTCAGATTTGCCCGGTCTCTAAATTGGGGCCGTCGCAGGCGCCGCCCGGCTGGACTTGAAAGACCCTGCTGGAAGGTTCGCGGCATCCATGGGATTTCATTAGCCACCAGGCACAAAAGAGGGTCATCTCATGCACCCACTGCGCCTCCGCCATTACGGCCATGGTTGTTCTTGGCTGTCTATCATTGGGCGACGCCAATTGGATTATTTCGGGCCCATCGAAGGAATGTGCCGCTCAGCTTCACGAGCATCGGCCGATTGATTCTCGTTTCGGCGGCGGTGGATATATTTTCCGTGTGCTTACCTAATCGCCACTACTGTTGATTGCAGGAGCGTAGCCACACTTTGCAATCTACGTCAGACGAGGACAATAAGATAATTAGGGATACTGTTAATCTTAGTCGAAATTACTTTTTAGATCTTTTCAGTGCCATGAACTCTCCATGCGCCATGGAATCATAAATCTGTGAGCGAGTTCGTGGTTGGGCACGTGCCAGCTTTACGCTATCCCAATTAGGAAATCATGAAACATTCAGGCAACGACATCACAAAAACAGCTGGCCAGCTTGGCTGCTCTTGCCGACACTTGGCGAGAAAAACCTGTGTGGATGACACTGCTACTCATGTTTTCCCCCTCTTGAGGTTCTTCCTCAGCTTCAATGCGCCCTTCTCCGTCTAGGATAGAGTTCCGCGGGTAGCAACAGCATTCCTGCTTCTGACACGAGACACCACATTCTTCACCTAACAGGATTGCATGCCCAGCCAATCCCGCAGTCGGGACCGATTTGGTCGCGACAGCGATCGGGATCGTTCCCGCGTCCAACCACGCAGAAGATACCACGTATCCGAGGAGGATGACGATGACGACGATTTCGACGACAACCCACGCGACCGCCGCTACAGACGAGATGGCTACCGGCGCGCGCCTGTTGATTCACGAGTTTACGATTCTCACGACGATTACGAAGTAGTTGATATGGAGGAGGAACCACAGAGATACCGATCGGACACAGAGCGACGGCGGGAACGGGCCAGGGCGTCACCGGGCACGCCACCTCGCAAACGAGAACGCACACGGGACCCAGGCGGTGGGCACAGACGACGGCGAACAGAAGAGAGCGATGGCAGTCCGGCCCCGCGAGCCCGCCGGGATAGGAGGTCACGGACAAGACGGGATCGCGGCCTGGACGATGAGGAATTAGAAGACGCTGCACGAAGACTCCGTCGCCGAGAACGAGAACGCGAGCGAGGACGGCGCGCTGAAACCTCTAAGCACAAGAGTACGGACTCTTCGAATAGTTCGGCCGGGTTGTTGAATGCAGACGCCTTGGCTAAACTCAGAGCGCAGCATGAAGAGCTAGACCGTCAGGAACAACGTCGAGCAGAAAAGGAAGCTAAAGCGGAAAGGAAAAGAAGGCGCAAACGTCCGGCAGTCGAAGGGCAGTTACACACCCTCGAACCGTTTCCTGATGAGGTCCCCCGGGGTCAATCCAAAGGCCGCATTGTATCGGGGGCCTACCTTGAAGAAGGCAGGGCCCCGGATATGGAAGTCAGACTGCGTGGGGGCGGAAGAGGGCCGCCGAGGGAGAGACGATGGGAGAAAGAAAGTGATGGCTCAGCCCCAATGACACCGTTCTGGAAGCGGAAGAAATGGTGGTGGATTGGAGCCATTGTGCTTGTTATCGTGGTCATAATTATTGTCGTCGCCGTCGTCGTATCGAATAACAAGAAAAGCGACTCTGATTCCGACTCCGATTCCAATTCAGCCTCATCAGATTCTTGGGGTGGTGATAAATCGGCCCTCAATGGACTTGATCACGACAGCATCCCGGTAAGCCTGACCTGCCAATCGTTTGCGAAAGACCGTTATACTAACATGCTCTAGAAATCCGCCCAAGGCACAGTTCTTGACCCATGGACATGGTACGAAACAACAGACTTCAATGTAACCTACACAGACGAGACTGTCGGTGGCCTCTCTATTATGGGCTTGAACTCCACCTGGGACGATTCTGTTGCGCCGAACGAAAATGTACCGCCACTTAACAAGCCATTCCCGTATGGGTCACAACCAATTCGCGGTGTAAACATCGGAGGATTGCTGTCTCTCGAGCCCTTCATCACGCCCTCTTTATTTGAAGGCTACTCATCAGATGTCGTTGATGAGTACACGCTGACCACAAAACTAGGCGACAACGCCGCCAGAAAGCTTGAAGAGCACTACGCAACCTTTATCACAGAACAAGATTTTGCCGACATGGCTGAGGCCGGGATCGACCATGTTCGGATTCCATTTTCCTACTGGGCAGTAAATCCCAGGGATGATGAGCCGTATGTTGCCAAAATCTCGTGGCGTTATCTACTTCGCGTCATCGAGTACTGCCGCAAATACGGACTACGAGTAAACCTCGACCCGCACGGTATGCCGGGCAGCCAAAATGGCATGAATCACAGCGGACGGCAAGGCAGCATTCGCTGGCTAAATGGTGAAGATGGCGACGCATACGCCCAGCGATCGCTCGAATTCCATGAAAAAATATCCAAGTTCTTCGCCCAGGACCGCTACAAAAACATCATCACCATCTATGGCCTCATCAATGAACCGTACATGCTTTCCCTGGATGTCGAGAAAGTTCTCAATTGGACCGTCACAGCCACCGAATTGGTTCAGAAGAACGGCATTACCGCCAAAATTGCCTTTCACGATGGCTTCCTCAATCTCAGCAAATGGAAGACAATGCTCAAGAATGGACCCTCGAACCTTCTTCTTGACACCCATCAGTATACTATCTATAATGTTGCCCAGATCGTTCTTAATCACACCGCAAAGGTCAACTTCGTCTGCAATGATTGGGTCGGCATGATTGGTGAAATCAACTCCACTTCTGAAGGGTACGCTCCCTTTCCTTTCTCCGTATTCGTGTAATTTGCAGAATATATAGGATACTGACAAGAACAAAGCTGGGGTCCCACAATATGTGGTGAATTCACACAAGCCGACACCGACTGTGCGAAAAACCTCAACAATGTCGGCCGCGGCACCCGCTGGGAAGGCACTTATTCCGAGGACGACTCGACTATGTACTGCCCCACGGCCGAACAGAGGACATGCAGCTGTACCGAAGCCAACGCAGACCCGTCAGAATACTCAGATGACTACAAGCTGTTCTTAAAAACGTACGCGGAGGCCCAGATGTATGCCTTTGAGCAGGCACAGGGCTGGTTTTACTGGACGTGGCATACTGAGTCGGCGCCGCAGTGGAGCTATAAGACGGGTTGGAAAAATGGATTTATGCCCGCCAAGGCTTATAATCCTGACTACAAATGCGGCGATGACATTCCGAGTTTTGGCAACTTGCCGGAATACTATTGAGGATTTGTTTGACTGTCTAGAATGGGGACTTGTACATGTGACCTGTTGTTCTGGCTTTATTTTCTTGCATATACGGCCTCTGGCATTGAACATACTATGATAGCAAATCACAATCTATTCTTAGGCGCAGGCGCCATGGTCTACGTCTTACACTGGGTTTGCTCATTCAAGAAGGGCATATATCAACCTACTTCACAACCTGATCAAGACAAACCCTAAGCGGTTCCCCCGTCCGAAGTTGAGAAATGCCCGTGGTGTTCTTGACACTGGCGAAGTATTCTCAATTTTTCACGACGGAACTCCTGAAAGCGGCGTTCTTAAGGTCTCACCCGCCTAAGACACTTGAAGGGATCTGTTTAAGAAAGCACTCCACAATCATTACTGTGCAGATTGAAAACGAATCCGGATCGCTGGGCAATTCACGGGACTCGGGGCTCTTGCTAGAGAGACTGCGCCCTGGGTCTGGCAAAAACAACCGAGCATAACGTGCAATCGCACAAAGGTTGAGTCTGGATTACCCTACGCATGGGAATCAACTAGAGTAAAATGCATAACAACCTGGTATCTTTACATGAAAAGGCTAATAGATGCAAATATAGTCTTGTTTTGGTAAGCCACAAATGACCTGTGCCCAGCAGATATCAACGAGCAGTAAACCGCGCTTATTATTCCCAGATTACCAAAAACAGCATAGAGATCCCGCATTAACAATGAAAGTATAAATTACCCGTCCTACAACCGGCGTAGGGGTGACGCAATGTAGTTGCTAGCCCTCGCCGTTGAAAAATGGAGTGGGTAGACGGAACCCTGCATCACGAGCGGTTGAATGAGAAGTAAGAGCTCCAGCCACGAGGCTTGGTCTCTGAACTCTTCGACGCTTCGTTCGATGTAATGACAGCGTCCTTTTCCACGTCCGTTGGCTTCTTCGCCGGCTTCATCCTTGGTGCATCCCTACTCACGACGTCTGGATCACCATCCGAAGCAAGCGGCCGCTGGCTTCTGGGAAACCGGGGTGTGAGAGGCGTCTTGACAGCTCGAACCACTTGTTTGGCGGATCGTCGGAGCGCCTCGCGCATAGCCCATTGCCGCTTCTTGGCTATGTAGAAGAGAGCGGCGGAAGAGACTGTAACAAGAAGAGCGTGTCAGCATTACGACTAGTTGCTTTAACCAACAGGCGCCGGTAGGAAAGAACGAACATCCTATGATAACGACCACTCCGACAATCACACAGAGTGCAATCATGCCTCCAGTGGACATGCCTCCACCGCCCGACTTCCCAGCTGCACCAGCTGCATTTAAAGCCTCGATGTCATTTGGATCGTATTCACCCTGGGCGGCCGACTGGGCGACAAGAATGGAGACCACAAGAGAGCTGTATAGATACGTAGGAGACATAACTCGCTTAGAACTGCATAATCGAGGTGACCAACAAATGCGAATAGGCTCGACGGTGAGAATCGAATACAGGCCTTGGTATACGACAATGTAGTTACCTGCGAGAGACGGAAATTATTTGGGTAAGAATGGGCGCGGGGGGCTCCATGGCCCGTCTCTATATAGCAGCGCAACGTTTGGAGTCGCACGAACCAACCCTCTCAGGAATCTGCAGGATCGAGTCACGGTGACGGTGGCAGATGATAGGTGCAGGCAAGTCGACTCGAAACTCTGATCCCAAATATCTGCAGAATCGTCAGGTCGGATTGGCATCAGGGTTTGTTTGATGCCGCAGGGGGAAGCTTCAGCAACCAATCAGGAGGCACGGATGGCTGTCACTTTGTGATGTTGGCGCTGGGGTTGTGACAAGGATCTTGGCTTTTTTTTGGACTTTTCCCTGATGGTCCAGCGCGGCAACCAATGGTACGTTTGTCTGAGCTGAACGGCGATTATCATCCTCGTCCTTCATCAACACCGCCCGATACGGTCCGAATGCGGCGGACTGAGGCTTCGCAACTGGACGGGTCTGCAGAAACGCCTTGTTTGATAGACGTCCTTTCTCTGCCACGAAATGAGATCACACAAAATTGTGTTACCTAGACCTTTGCAGAGTGACCTGATTCTTTTATGGAGGATTGTTCCTGAGTCGGGGGCTGGATCTGCATCCTGCTGCATTCTGCTGCAGTGTCCGCCAGAGCAGTCATGGTCAGTTATGTCGACAGTCAGGAAAGAAACAGCGCCAAATGAAATAAAAATAACAACGCATCAGTGTGCACCAACCAAGAGCGGTCATTCCAGCGCCTGGCGGACTTGGTGCATGATGTTTTTTCGTACTCGCTGGCTGACGAAAATCAATTGAGAGCTGTGAGGCGACGACAAGCGATGGAAGAAGAGCCAAACGAGTACTACACGCTTTTTCTGGATATTAGCGGCTAGGCACCAGACAGCGGCTAGGTACTAGAGGTTTTGTCCAGCAACTGATCCCGCGGCCTAGACAAGGCCAGACAAGGAGCGGATCCGCGCTCTACGATCTTCGGGGAGAAGCCCTACGAGACTGGCTTCTGGGAGCAGTCGTTCTTCGTCACCATCCCAAATCTGACAAGATGGGCCTCTAGCAGAGGCAAGAGAGAGACAGGAAGAGAAATGCGAGCTGGGTTCTGCTCTCTTTGCGAACTGTGCAGGTTCTGACTTTCCAGGTGACAGAAACGCTCACTATGAGGCGTCGAGAAGCGAATCAAACTGACTAATATAGCACACTTAACTGATACTATACAATGTACGATGAGGGAAACCAGTCTCATGTAAAAATGCGACGAGATTGAGAAAAATGATGTATATGATATTGATTGACCGAGCTTGTCTGCTAAAACGCCAGAATGAACACCGTATTGCCTATACAGCACCAATATGATAGCAAATAGAGGCAACTCAGAAAGCGCCCTTATTGCAGTGTCTAATGTACATGATCGTCGTTCAAAGGAAGCGGGAGCGCAATAGCCAGAGGGTTATGCGCGGGGTATGAGGATCGCAAAATGAGGTAGGAATCGAGTAGAACCGAGAAGACCGAAGCCGCGGAATGATGTTCCAAGATCAGATAGCGATGACCGAGCGATAGAGGAATCGTCGAGGTCCACGGTAGAAGGTAAATCATTTCGCGCGTCCACCCTTGGTTGCCTCCAGGAACAGCACCTTTTTCTTAACAACGGGATCGTACTTCAGCATGCTCAAAGGACGGTGCGCACGGGGCCGGGTCATTGTGCGGTAGTAGCCAGTCATGGCCATCGAGATCAGGCGAACGGCCATGGTACGTGATTTCGCTGTCAGATGTAGGATTAGCTTAGCGGTTTCACAACGGGTCGTAGAGGCGGATTCAGCGGTGGAAAGATTGTGTCCACTTGAAATTGACGGGCTGAAGCGTACCTTTCTTGGCCATTTTTGCGGCTGGACGCTGTGAAGACGGGAATTGAGGCTGTTCGAGGACTTCGCCAATGTTCTTGCCGGAGGTGCGGAAGAGGTTTGGTTCTCCGGGTCACGTGGTATGGTATCCGAAAGAGGTTAGCCTCATATACCCTACCCTCTCTTATCCCACTAACTTATATGAGACTCGGGTATCACCCCAGATTGCTTCGTGTCGATTTGTTAATTGAGAATGCATTGTTTTTAAGACCGCTATGTGATCTTCTGCCCAAGACTTTCGCGCATAAGGTGCGGCCGCAGGGTCAAGGGTTCTCAGTTCGCTTGGTTCAGGGTTGCCGTTAAGCCGCAAAGAAGTCGAATTGGGTGCCTCGCTGCCTTGAAGGGCGAATATCCCCTGTCAATAATAACTCTGTAAAGCAAGAATGTTTCCCGTATCTTGGGCTAAATACAAGCTTTCCTTCCGCGCAGCCACTTTCTTAGCTTGTTGCTTACTGCGGGTCGAAATGCCCTGCAATGTGGCCGTGGCCTCAATTGAAAACTCCAACGTATTAACAGATAAGACCAGGCGATGTTAAACCCAGTCATTCGATAAGAGAAAGGACAAATAGCTGGCAAATATAAAGCTTCCTCGTGAGTCATGTCGGGATATGGCCAACTTTTGCAATCCCTGACGGCACCGTCACCCTTGCCGCATCGGCTTTATGAAAGTTGGAAGCGTACACTCAATAAGACGAGTGAACTGCAATACTGCAATTGGGTATCCTATCATTTATCACACAGGAAGTTTATTCGCCTGGCTAACTACAGACCTTGCTTCCGTGATCCACGCTATATTCTCGTGGAAGACCTCAAGGATACAGCCTGTCACTCACTAAAGCTGCCTTCGACCTGGACCTCCCTAGCATAGCGGTTTAACAACACCGTGGAAGAGGAGTTGCGTGGTGACTACATGCGCAACAGAAGCTATATGTTACCATGATATAGGTTGAATCAAAGAAGTGCCGCCAGTTGATAGAAGCGAAACACCAGATGCGTATATTTCTATCTAGATAAAATCTCCCTCCACGTCTATCACCAGCTCACGCCATGGAGGGAATATGCTGGAGGCGTAGAAATCTAGAAAGACAAGCACAGCGGTCACGGTTTTGCGCGGCTGTTATTAGCAGTTCGGTCATGGAATAGCTGCCACTTGCAATGACACTTAATGACAGAGAGGATGACCTTGTCCTTTTAGTTATCTGTGGTAATTAGCAGATCAGGGGAATCCGGCCTGCTTTGATGCACCGCGCCAGTCCGTTGCTTTTCGCTCACGAATGTATCCCTGTCCAAACTGATACTTCTTGCGATTCAGAGCCAAAGTATCCCACGCGGAATTCCAAGTCGCCCGTCGTACATTCACTGACGAGGAGGCAGTAAACAATGGATCACTTTCTTGTGCAGCGCATCCTCCTCTGCCCAATATGACAATGAAACAATGTAAATGATCTGCATGCGATACGGAGAGCAAACCGCAATTTTAAGCGCTGAAAGCTACATGAGTTCAACCTCGAACCTCAAACAGGCGTCAAGAAGTAGTTTGGGCCAGATGGCAAAGTACACAACACAATCGCAACAGCATTATTTATCATGTTTATTGATACAAGCTGACGTGGCGGAACCAGAGGTCTAGGAGTGAGATCCGACGCCTTATAATCAGCCATAAAACGTGCTGCATGGCTGAATACTTGCCGACATTTCAGCCGGCAAGAAAGGCCTCTCGCTCTCTCCCTCTCCATCTCGGATCTCGTTGTCATCGCCAGTGTCGGACTGGATTTCACGCCCCGAAGGAGTAGCGGTCTCTTTAAAGCGAGATTGAGAGCGTGATGATACCACGCGCTTGGTTCATCCTTCTCATAGTGCTCATGCACCCTCATGCACCCGCACCCGGGATACTCCTGCTTTTCCTGCTCCTGTTCCTTGCAGCCAGCTCGTGTTCCTCGCAAATGCCTGAACGACACTGGAGAAGACAATGTCCCTTGTGCTGATGATAGAGGAATCTCGAAGCTGGCTGGAGCAATCGTGGTTTTTGGAATATGTGAGGGACTTTGAGTATCGCCTGTTCCCAGCCTGACGTTAGGGTTTCTGTTTTGTTCTTTTTGACCCGTTGCAGGGATCTGACTGAGCGCGTCGGCTTTCCAGGTCGAATTACTAGCTTTGAGACCGATTCCAAGGCCTATCTTTGCGTAGCAGTATATTGTCTTTGGAGAAGGAAAAATCGTTGGGTTCCGCACCTCCTCTAACTAGAGGTCACTAGTAGCGAGGTCTAGTGAATGGGCTGGGGGGTAGACGCTGTACCCTACCAGCCTGCAAATAACTGTCCAAGCCAAATGTATGGGAAAGAGCAAAAAGGGCAAGACAATGGGACTGCTTTCCGCAAATATAGGATCTCTTGGCGATGTGCTATAGTCCGCTACTTTGGTCTGTGGAGAAGTTAGGGTTCTTCCCGTCTCAAATATTTCATAATATTAGGTATTGGAAAACCAGGCACATACGACCATAGGGTGTGGAAAACAGGGCTTCCCGTCCGCTCAGCCGTACTTAAGCCACACGCCGGCTGGTTAGTAGTATGGTGGGTGACCACATGCGAATCCCAGCTGTTGTATGTTTTTTGGTTGATGATATCTTGTATTCTGGAAAACCGCCGTCAGTCCTTCACCTGAAGTCCACCTAAATGGTTTACCTAACGTAAATGCCAAAACTGCTGACACAGCCTCTTGACAATCTGTCACCCTTCGGTTTCCTGTGAAGACTCGCGGAGAACAGCTTGAAGGCAAGACGCGCAACAATCAGAGGAGCAAGACCAAAGGACTCACCAGCAGCAGGCAGTCGTCATAGGCCATTCCAGCCTGCAGAGAGTTCTCCACAGGATCTTCCAAACTATGAAACCCACAAAAAATGGTTCATGAGCGATGAACCGCCACCAACCCATGTTGAAGTCGGCCTACTGGCCTGGGTGGATGACATGGTCGCCAAATTGGACGAAGTCTAGATACCGTGGAACCTAAGGGGGACTTTTTAAGCCTCATTCGTCATCTACACTATATAAGGGTGTCCGTAATTAGACCCGATGTCCCAGAAACTTGTCGATAACGATATCCAGGAACAACATGGTTTCATTGTACATCTACCCACGATACACTTTTCAGCGAAATTCCCCCGGTGGTCCCGATTTGTACGTACAGTACGGAGCGGAAACTCATCATCTTCCGTGAAATAGATTCAGGATCGAGCGAAAAATGATAATAACGAGGACACACTAGAGTGTTTGCTGATAATCTGGTTATCAGCCCTCGTTATTGAGCGGTGTACAGTGAGATCGTGTTGCAGTTCTCCGTTGACTTTGAGGTCAAACATGAATGCCCCGAAGCTGAATTGGAGAATTTGTAATTCTGAACTGGACAGAATAGATCTTCTTGCGCAATCAATATTCTTTATTCTACTGGCTTAATGCCTGGTTCGAGCTCCTGGGCCAATTAAACAAAAGCAAGCTGGAGGCTTTGAGATATCCACCAGCTATGTCCCTACCGCACAGCAGTACGCCACAATCTCCAGGTGAAGAAGCGGCTTGTTAAGTAAGATTGCGGCGAAGCGCGAAGACGGACACCGCCATGCATTATACCTCCATACGCGATATTGATCTTGGAAGGTAGACAAGGAGCCTTGGGCGCATTACCGTAACAGAACACTCGTTTCCTGTCTTTCCCAGGTCAAGTGTAAATACTATGGCCTCCACAGAATCGTATCTGCAAGCTCAGCGACAATGGCCTAGCCAGAGCGAGCTCTTTGAGCCATGGACTGCGGGCTGGACTCGACCCTGGGACTGCATGAGTGCGCGAAGCTCGTACATCTTTCGCATATGGAGACGGAACTACACAGTAGCTTGATCCCTCGTCGAATGATGTGCGTAAGGAGGACGAGAAATCAGGATTGGGGCCGTTGAGTTACCTGAAAGGCGCTCGCTGGAAGCGGAAGGCGACAATTGTAGGTAGAGGATATGATATTTCATGCTAGGTCACTCGCTAAGCTTAGATTATGGGCTATTTGGTCCTACGTGTATGTGTATGAACGTCCATGTCCCCGTCTGTTGCCCGAGAAGTCAAGGGTTGACGAGATAAGTTTGTCTTGTCCCAGTGGTTAGGGCTTGAGAAGCTGGACAAACTTAATTGGACAGTCGTGTGTAGGATGCAGGACTTTTTGACTTTCATTAACTACGGAGTAGCTAATCGTATTGTAAATCCATCTGGACTTGTGAAGGGTGACGCCCACTATCTGAAGTTAACAGTTTACCTATCAAGCCATCGAGATAACAGATTATGAACCTCCGTTTTATGCCGAATAATCTCCTAGAGTACTCTACCAAGTCGATGTTAATAGCCGTTATCATTTCGCGCAAGACGCATCGTCTGCTGACCTTGTTCTACAGACCGTCCGGATGGCCCTAAGCCTCTCGTCTCGTGTTCTACAACTTGGGACATGGGCAACACTACTCTTTCATGATAGACTGGTGGTCGCTAAGTTCAAGGACCAATAGGAACTGTCTTGTCTCCTACTTTCGCCTTCTGTTCTAGCTCACACCTGCGATTGCGGGGGTATACACGGAGTGAGTCGGCTTGCTTCCTTCGCTTCAACCATGATGCGATGCATATCCCAGCCTGATTCGCACTAGCTTTTAGTGGTCTGCTCGACTAGTATATGGACTACATGCAAGATGCAACTAGCTGCTCAAAGCAAAGCGGAACGCAAAATGCAGGTATGATCTAGCCCGTCCATCTATTCACCTGATTTTTGCACTTCTATATACTTGCCAACCGTTGACCAAGTAACTATCGTAGGAAAGCGTCACCTGACTGTCTGTTAAATGTTATTGATAGGTTGCGAGGGGAGATTGAAAAGACCTCAACCCTAAACGAGCTCTGTTTTGGCATGAGCACTATGCATGAGCACTATTAGTCCTTCTTCGATCAAGCTAATCCAGTCCTAAATTGTAACTAGAGGGATATCACGGTCCGAATGCCATGCCCTATGCTACCCCAAAGCATACGACGAACCCGAACACCTGACTGGCCGCATGACCACCCCTTCCAGCAGCGATGGATCCGTGCCCCAAAACCCTGCCAGCCTCTCTGCCTAGGTTCGGCTTGATCCGTTAGGCCTTGTTCTGTATGCTACACTGCATTTTGCTTAGCTGGCTGGGAGGGTTAGAATCCATAATCGCAGCCAAGAAGTCACACGGCACCCTTCCGAGTGGAGGAGGGTAGGGTTACGGCCTACCCCTTATCTGTGAATTGAACTGCTCTGAGACATCCATCCACTACAGACTAGAGGTGCGGGGTTATAGATCTTTTCCTTGTTTTTGTCGATCATCAAGGCAGCTTGGACCGGAATTAGGCGTCAGGCGACCAACCTTTTGCTCTTGCTGCACTTGCACTAGCCACAGTTCTCGCTGAGGGGCATAGACTAGAAAGTCCAGGCAGAGTTTCGCATGCGGATTTAGTATCGATATCTTTCATTTTCCCAGTCCCCTGCGTGCAGTCTCGCGGCACGTAGCTCTAGTCTGGTCGCCACTCTAGGGCTCACGAGTGTCCTTGCGGCCGGTCCTCACACTCGCAAACTGGGGACATTACTCTATATTCAGAGCCTGATTCTTATTGGTCTGAGTGACGAACCATGCCAGAGGACTCGGCTGTGAATGATTGCAAGAGTCAAGCTGGAGCCTGTACAAAGCCGCATATCCGCTCCACCACTACAATATCCGTGGCGTGCATGGCACTGATGTCTATCGGGAAGGTCAACCTGGCGACCGATACCTCCTAGGCCGACGAATTCACCAAAGTCCACCGGGGCAAGCGTATTCGAAGGTGGTCCCGAGTCAACTTCCGTACCAGGTGCTGCTGAGCAAGCGGTACCACTAGCCTATCTGTATTCCTACCATGATCATAGGACAGTCGATCCCTTGTAGTAATAACAGCGGCATTGCAATATTTTATTTATTATTTTTATTACTTTTAATTTTTCCATATTCTCTCATATTCTCTATTATTCTCTATTGTTTTCATAATATTTTATTATATTTCATATTTTATTGATTGTATTCTGTTCTGCCTGTCTTGCTTAGTTTATTATTCTTTTTATTTCCGTTATCTTTCCTTTCCCACCGGGTTACCTCGAGCTGCAGTTGCAGGTCTATGTTCCGATATGGAAGCCTAGGAGGTACAGCTATTAGAGTCTGCATCAAAGCACATTAAGCATCTGAGAATGCCTAGATGCGTTTACAGTCTGCCTAGCTTATTAGGTGGCATCTTCAGGAAGACTGAGTGGGTTAGTGTAAACGGTCCAGCAAACCGATACTCCATGGTCTCTGATTGGCCGACCTTGTATACAATATCTGGCTAGATCTAGACTAGTCCTGGAATAGTCTCTGAAAGATCAAGGAAAGGAAGCAGAAAAGGGGTGCCTGGCTTGAAGTCTCGAATCCTAGCAGGTCAGCCTAGCGGACATACCAGCTGAACCCGACACCCACCCCGGTCGCACAGAGACTGCCTTGCAGCCCAAGTCACTAGGGACCTGCACCGTGCACCTGGCATGGTATCAGCAGCACAGCTCCAGCTTCTCCTTTGCAATATCTATCGCTGTATTGACACGAAGGTCGAATGATGTCGAATGAAAATCGGTCCATGGATCTCCCGCATCCCCAGGCATAGATGGACGGATGCCTATTGAGCCTCAAGCCAGCTCGTACCCGTCTCTTGATTATTGGACCGTTTGCCAACAATAAACCCTGAGTGGATACACAATGTACAATGCATGTATTTGCAGGGCGTGCTTCTCCCTTCCAAGTACAACTTGTATGCAGCCCAGATCTCCCCACCATAGTGAAGAGTGAGTCAGTCCCGGCCAACGCTATTGCTACATTTCTTTCTTTTTTTTTGTTTTTTTTTTTTTCTTTCTTCTTTGTCTTTTCTAATGACGAGAGTGTGGGGATACCAGTCTTGCTCTGCAGACTGCGGGAGGCCTTACATAGTATTCAGTATTCATTGGATGGTTCTGAATAGGCTCTAGGCTACTACTTCTGTTAGAGACTTAGGTCGGGAGCTACTCGGTAAACGGTTGGCGTAGCGAATCAGTGTACTTTCATTTATTCTAACTAACAAAGGAAAATAGCGAGTGTCAATGACAGTAAGTCAAAGTACATGATAGCCCCTCCAATAATGGTAGGCAAATCCAATCCTTCAGATGCGGGGCGTCCTTTCGTGCAGGTGCATAAGTGAGTCACAACAGAACTGCCCAATCAAGACAAAGCCTGCAAGAAACCAAGTGGTTTTTTTTGTTTCGCTTTCGGTGTTTTGACCTTTTTTGGCTCTGGTTTTCTCAGTGTCGTGGTCGTGGACGGGATGAGAAAATAACGCATAGTGCGTAAAAAAACTGTAGGAGTGTCTCCTTCAGTGGGACCTCATGAGCAGCAGCAGTCGAAGCTTGAGCTCAAGGAAATCGTCTCAGAATAGGAAGTGCGGGTGAATCCGGTTCACTCCATGGGCTGAGATATTGGGTCGGGGCAATGCCCCGACCCGGATGGGGTGGTTGTGGGAGCACCTGGCTGCAGTGTGACAGCGACAACAGGGACAGGAACGTGGACAGACGGTGGTCGAACTCGACGGGAGACAGTGAAGAGAAGAGAATACTATCTAAACAAGTAGTTGCCTCGCTCACCGGTAGTAGTCAGTCGGACGGAGGTAGATGCGCGAAGACTCCTTGACTCGCTCTACGCGGTCTGCCGCATCAGAATCGTAGAGGGATCCCCTGCTGGGAGAGCCCCGGGCTGGGGAGCCTCGCTGGGGAGACGGGTAAATGATGACACGGCGGGTCTTGACGCTGACAGTGCGCGGCTCGCGCTCGATGATCTCAGTTGCGGTGACTTTCTGGGAGTTGGAGCGGCGCGGTGCAACATGGTATGTACGGTCGTAGCTGATGACCGGCTTCTGGACGGTCGGGGCCTTCTCTTTCGCTTTCTCCTTCTCCTTGTCCTTGCGGAGACTGAGACCGTCCTCTAGAGCGAGGAGGAGATCACGGGTTGCAATGCAGCGGCGTGGGATGTTGACGAGAGTAGGCTGGTTAAGGTCGCGGTCAATAACAGAGTAGGACTTCCTGTTCTTGGAGTACAGGTATGCGGCCACGTCGAGGGCGTACTCGGTTCCGCGGCAGCAGAGGGTCTCGCCGTCTGCTTGGACGCGGCGGGGGTCGCTGCAGGTGTAGCAATGGTCGGCGTGACGCTCAAAGGACATCATGACGAAGTACTCGTCATCGGCCAGCTCACGTACTGGAAGTACGGAGGGCTCCGTGGTGACAATGGGAGCAGGCATGCTGCTGGTTCGTCGAAGACGAGGGCTCCTGGGTCTAGGAGATGCGAAGCTGCGACGGTAGGTGTCGCGCAGAGAGATTGGGGGCCAGGAAATACGGGCGGAGGTGTTGCGTGACAGTTTGGCGGTGGGTGGTTGCAGTTCACGTCAAGAGTCTGTCGAGGTGTATGGATGTTTCTTTGAAGTGACTGAGAGTTGGATTGTGAGTAGAGAGAGGTAGGTCATGGTCGAGAGGGGATCGAGGTCTATATAGATCTCTGGGAGCAGAGTGACGGCATTGGTCACAGGAAGTTCCTACAGTAGCGCATGGTTGCCTGGGCCGGATGACTCGAGCCGCTAATCTGCTAGCTGCAGGGCTGTGTTGCTGGGATTCGCTCTTTGGAGGGTCTGCCGGTATTCTCATTGGCTATAGCACTGCTTTCTGTCGGTCTGCTCGTTTCGCAGGCTATTCCTCATCCAGGAGTCGGCTTCGTGGAGTCATTCAGTCTGTCTCATTGCTGATCACGTCTGTGGCTTGATCACTCGTATCCGCGCCTCAGTCATCTCTCGCTGTGCCACAGTCTCAACCTCCCACCTTCCCCAGGGGCTTGAGAGTCCATTCAGTCTATGCTCGGAAAGGCACTCATTTCGTAACATTGGTTTAACCTTGGAAGATGCAATGATCGTTGGCTGTTGAGCCTCGATGGACTTTCCGATACCATTTGCTCTGCAACCGCCGTTGTAGCCGCGATCATTACTGAGACGTCCGACTGTCAGTGACCGTTCTGTCGGTACCAACACATCTATTTTCGTCCTCTTCCAATCTCCAAGAATAATACACATCGATTCTATCGTGGTCTCGTCGAGTTCTGGCGAGTCGCGAACTGCTTGTTGGTGCAGTCGACGTCAGTCGAGACCCAACACTCACCGTCCGTCTTCCCCCCACGTCTTTCTCAGCCGAGTGTTCAGCCTCAAGCCTCAAACCCAGGCTAACGCTCCCCGGTTAGTGGCATCAACACAGCCTCACTATCACGTCAGTTCGTTATCGCATCTCACCTCGAGTTGAAAGGATTTGAAAACACCAGCCACAGTCAGATTGACAATTTGGCCTGAAGAGCTGAGCAGGCATCTTGTGCGGGAGCCAATGCAATCCGATGCAATGCACTCTATCTCATCCTGCACGTCATCGTCAAGATTTCGGCGACAGGCACTGCCTCAGGGGTGATTGCTTGACGCGCGCGAAGACGAACGTGAGCTCAAGTCTCTCCTAAGCACAAGACGATCGGTTCTAGCGCCCGGCCGTTTCACCTTCTCTCGTTCGACTCTGACGTCCAATACTGTCTGCCTCAGGAACTTCTGACTGAAACTCAAGCATCATACCAGCACCGAAGATAGTATTCTTAAGCGTCACGTTCGTTGCCGGGTGGAGCTCGCCGGGATATTCTTAGTTGAGTTTGCAACCTCGTGTTCAGTTCCCCCTTGAGTTACCATTCTGAGGTCACGGCGTCGAGGCGATCTGGTCACATCTAAAAATATATCGTTGCCGGCCAAGCAGCGATCCCAATTCTCCCCATCTGGTCGACTTTGAGAATTCTATAATTATTGAGGGTAGGCTCCAGGATTTCCTCTTCGCTCGCGCATGACCTTCTTTTCTCGCCCCCAACACTTGCGGTCGAACCTCCTCCTTGGCTGACACTGCCGACGCCAGGGTCTAGTTTCTAGTCTTTGCTCAGGAAGGGTAGCATATCGTGCATTGCTGTATTCACTCCTTCTGATATCTAGTTCTTCAACAAGTAGCCGGGCTAGCTCAATCGGCAGAGCGTGAGACTCTTAATCTCAAGGTTGGGGGTTCGACCCCCCCGTTCGGCTTTCCTTTTTGCTCTTGAACTGTCAGTGGTCCTGGCTCGTGAGCATTTTTTTTTGCGGCTCTGGTGGGTATCCCACCTGATTTTTTTGGGGCGGGCGGGTAATACGGCCAGGAACGGCTGGGCAACGGATCCACCTGCAGCCCTAAGGACTTCGACGCTTGATCGCAAACCCACAGGGCGTTGATATCAGAAGAATCAATAAGGACGAGCGATGGATTATTGGTGATATTCTGTTCTACAACCTAATAGAGATTCGGATCAGTCAACTTTATTATTAGAGACACCGTTTCATAAGAGTCCATATGTCCATAGTAGTGCCATAACCTCTAGACACGAGCCGGCACTGAATTTGAACAGCTCTATGGAAACGTAACGAGGATGAGCCGCCCGTTGATTGAATATAGTCGGGGATGTCGGTCAGATATATACACGGACTGAGCTCTACAAAAGGCCGCCAGATTCATTAGTTTTCTGCTTTCTCGGTAGACATTGCATTTTTTTCATTGACAGTAGAACGTTAGAGCTAATCATATGCAGCTTGTGAAGACGAAGGGTGCGAAGCGCGCAGTTTTCAGTTGCTAAATACAGCTTATCGCCCATACTATTTAGAATTACTCTAATTTCAGAAGCAATTTCAGAGCAGACACCATAGTGTACAGGTTATGCGAACCGACTATTCCTCACTTGCGCTCACCAAGGACAGCCAAAGAGTTGACTCCGAGACCCAAATCGTTAGCCATAGTCCATACCCATAAACAGATACCTCTTTTCATCGTCTGCTCGATGGGCGGTGGGGATGCAATTGTCGTAAGACTCCAGAAGGAGATGTGAAAGTTGTTGCTTTGGTGCACCCACAGGCGCACGCCAGTACCAGAACGTCCAAAAACCAGGCAAGGCCAGGCCGAATTGACTTTCTTCGGATATAGCAAGCAAAAGGTCACCAGAACGGGTCGTAATCAATCATATATTCCGAGAAAAAGGCGTCTTCCCAATCCCACTCCTGCTCGTGTTCAGCTTCGTCGTGCTCCCCGTGGACATCGTCAGGGTAGCCGTCCCATCCGGGCCAGAACATGTCCATCACGGTATAGAACAGAATTATCCATCTGGCGGTTGGGCGGTGGATCTAGAGGTGTTAATTGAGTTGTCAAGTATGAGCTGGGTAGCGTACTTACGAGAATAAATGACAGGAAGCGGTTGTAGAGACTGCTGAGATCGGCCATTGTAGGCCTGATTGTTCTTCTCTCGCTTGATCTTATGGCTCTGGATGGGACTGTGTTTGATGGTTGAGGATCTGTCTGGAGACGGGTTGAGATTCTGGATACACACAGCGGGAAGTGTTGTGTAAAAGGTTGAGTATGGAGGGTGACACTTAGGAACTACCATGTTACCCAGGAGATGCTAGGAAAGTATAAAGAACTCACATGGACCCGGGTTTTCGTTCCTCAGTATTTGCATTAATCGAAAGATATCTGAGTGTGGTCGGCGCTCATTCACTCTTCTTTTGCCAGTCGTCGCCCTAGGCCGCGATGTGGGTGCCTTGCCGGTTCACCACCAACACTTACATCTTCTCTTCTTTGATCCCGTGACTCCATATCCTTGTCATCTTCCATATGTTCAGGAAATGATAGCAGCTCTACACGGCGCTCTAAGACTGTGTGCTTGTCTGAAAATATGCGGATCGTTACCATACCTAGCGACTGGGAACAGCCGTGGGCAGCAGACGAAGCATTGCCCTCCAGGTGCCGGGCTGGTTGCACAGTCTGGAGCATTGTCCTTATTTCCCCTTAAGCAATGTCTCTTCCACCGCTACGATGTTTTATAGCCGCATCTCCTGCAGTGACAAATTGCTCTAGTTACCGGTCACTGGCTACCGGAAGTGACCGCCTGAGCCAGCTTAGGGCACAAAGGAACAACCAACATAGCGAGTCAGCGACATTCAAAGAGGCACTTCTTGATCTGAGCAGTATGCAATGGACCCTCTGACGGCAATTGAACTCGCCATTCCCTGGAATATATAGAGCTTGGCGGGAACCTTTGTGGAAGAATATAAGGATCACGAGTTCTGCGACTGGCCTTACTGAAGATAATGCGAACTTGAACGTGACAGCTGAGGATTTGGTTGAAGTAAGGGATGACTCCTTACCGGCCTAAAATGCGGCAACAACATGAAGCCGAATTTATGATTTGCCGGCCAGTGTAGGGATTTGTCGCAGAGCTGAAGGAAAATTCTCTCAAGCTCAAAAGACAAGATGCCGCTTACGTCTAGTGTTCGCGCGGCGTGGAAGAACACGCTGAATGAGGAAGAACGCTTGATCAAGAAGGGGTTGGGCGAGTAGCGGGTAGATCGTCCCGTCATGCTATAATGAGCCGCCGACTTTGCCTTGCGCTCGCCGAGACTGTCTCTAAGCATCTTCAGTGATGAGCAGTGCTGATCTATGGCTACCTGAGTCAATATAAGCAGCAGCTGTTGACTTGGGCAATCGTGGTACGCAGTTGCAAACGCGGCATTCTCAATCAAAAAATATCATTCAATGGTCGGATTCAATGCATGTTGACAACGCTGCGTGTCACGATGCATGCAAGACATCTGGCATCGAAGATGAAACCACAATATAGCACTAATCAGTACGGGCGTAATGAGATGCTTCGTGCAATATATGGCCTATCATGTTCTGCAGCGGTGAGTGTCCGTCCAGCAGTAGGGGTACATATTGTTGGCTTCTTGAAGACGCGAACTGTCCAAGAATCCCGAAGAATCAGAGTCCCAGTGTTCATCCACACAGACACTGAGAACTATTCCCATAACCCTCATGCGGATTCTGTTCTTAAACCGCGCGGTAGGAACTTCGGACACTGTATCCCAGGAAACTGTACAGCATGAAGGACACAGAAGCGTTATCAAGAGACGGAAACTGTCCCACCCAGATATGTGCGGGACAAGACCAAGACCGTGAAGACGATGCTAAATATACGGATAGTGATCTATAATCAGCGGCGCAAACGTTGTTTCTACCTGGACCTTGCAACCAGCACGCCGTGATTATGTTGTAGAGGCTCGCAAAGGTACAGACAGGCAAAGCTTTCGAACTCAGCAATGGCTCCTCAGTCATACACAAGTAGTGACAAGTAACTACTAATTGCCTCGGGATCTCCAAGTGTACAGTTCAGGCAGGCCTCTAAGTGGAGGAGTTGCCGAGCAGTCGGCTTTGCCGAGCAGTCGCCCAATCAGCCTGGCTGTCTTATCAAGGGTTGGAAACATTTAACACGACCCCCAGGCATTGCAGCATGTAACCCCTCATCCACGATTCTCACAACTGTCCACGATGCAGCTCCCAAGTAAGCCGGTCCAGCAAACCAGAAAAGCAAATGCTAACTCGTACAGACCGACACAACGCTTTACACGGAATTGTCGACAGATATCGCCCCGATTTAAAGCAATATGAGTCTGTTTATCGCAAGATACACAGCGCCCCAGAGCTCGCGGGGCAGGAAAGGGAAACATCCTCACTCGTTGCAAGCCATCTCCAGCGTTTAGGCTATGAAATCCATACCAACATCGGCGGATACGGAGTCGCTGGCGTTCTGCACAATGGACCCGGTTCCACAGTGCTTCTCCGCGCAGACATGGACGCCCTCCCGCTGGAAGAGAAGACAGGCCTGCCATACGCAAGCCACCGAATCATCAAGAACAAAGCAGGTGCCGAAGTACCTGTCATGCACGCCTGCGGCCATGATACCCACGTTGCAGGTCTGATGGGTAGCGCCGAGCTTCTCCATTCCGCACGAGACCACTGGTCGGGGACCCTGGTGCTCATCTTCCAGCCATCAGAAGAAGAATTATCTGGTGCCCAAGCAATGCTAGACGACGGGCTATACGATAAAGTCCCCAAGCCGGATGTTGTCCTCGCGCAGCACGTTATACGCATGAAAGCAGGAACGGTTGGCATACGAGCAGGTCGGTTGCTAACGGCCTCGGACGCTTTCGACGTGCGTATTTTCGGTCGCGGAGGCCACGGCTCGTCGCCACATACTTGTATCGATCCGATTGTGATCGGTGCGTCTATTATCACCCGTTTACAGACCATAGTCAGTCGAGAGATCACACCGGGCGAATTAGCTATCGTTACGTGCGGCAGCATCCAAGCAGGCTACGCCCCGAACATTATCCCGGACGAATGTAACCTGCAGCTGAGCGTTCGATCTTACGACCCCAAGGTCCGCGAGCGTCTCAATACATCCATCAAACGCATCATCGAAGCAGAATGCGACGCATCAGGCGCACCGAAGAAACCAGTCATTAAACATACGTTCACGGCTCCAGCCACCATCAACGACGAAACGACCGTCAAGACACTCCTGAGGACATTCGGATCTTACTTTGGAAGTAATCTCGTTGAAGTCGAACCTGCGGCTGCAAGCGAGGACTTTTCGCTCCTAGCCACGGCCGTTGGGGCGCCGTATGTCATGTGGAACTTTGGGGGTATTGACGCAGAGGTCTGGGATGATGCCGTGCGACAGGGTAAACGCGACGAGCTGCCAGGGAATCACTCGCCGTTCTTCGCGCCTGCAGTAGAACCGACGATCGTTACGGCGGTTGATGCCATGGCTGTAGGGGCGTTAACGTTTTTGGCGCGGGACACATGAAGGGATTTGCATTTTCTACTTGGCGTAGACTCTGGCCCGTTATCATGCTGGGAGTATACTGTGCTTTCCCGTCAGAGTTAGCAGCATAAGCTTGTCATGCTGCCCTTCATACTAAGCGCACAGGTGTATCGTTCAGTTCAGTGATCATAGCAAGACGAGGCAGAGAACGGGCAGGCCTGGATTCAGAGAAGGAACTTGCTATTTTTTCCCGGAGAGTGGCCTTGCGGCTAATAGGTAGTCATAGTAGGCATACTAAGGGTAGGGAATTCCGGTCATCTCTGTCTATAATAATGGAACTCCGTCAAGAATCATGCACCCCGAACTGACAATCCGCATACCTTCATTTGCTCCCGCAAGCCAGATGTCGAGCATGACTACGATATAATACGCTGGACTAGGGATTTCCCCGAGTTTCGATTTCCTTGCTATTGGATATCTAGTTGTTATACATCCACCTGTAAAAGTGATAATATTGACATACGTAAACAAAGGCGCTGCTCCGGGCACTGAATATAAGCAGTTTGCATGTCATTCACTAGAAGGCAGGGCCTCAGCGGTGACGTGTCCAGGGCAGAATCATTCCAGTTTCCCAGATATAACGCAATCGTAACCGAGCGGGCCCCTCACGTTCTGTTTTCGTTAAACACTGGCCAATTCAACCATGGGTATCCGCTATAGAAAGGATTTGATAACCCACGGATTGTGCATATGCAGGGCGATACGGTGTAGTAGCATTATAGATAGCGCAAAATACATGTTATGCCATTCATAACCGTGACCTAAACTGTCATCACATCATGACTCGTATCTCATAAACTGGCAAATCTGCCTTCTCCGGTTTCCTCTCATCCCCCCATCAGCTTGCCCGCGACAGCCGCATTTTCGTACCTCGGCAGAACCGGCGTTGCTGACGCCTCCCAGCTGAAATCCGTCCGTCTCGGCAGCCCCATCATGCGCTCGCGAACCGCCTGCGCCAGCGCTTCTTTGCGCTCTTGTTCTTCCTGTGGGGTCAGGAAGCGCGGAGTCCCGTAGGCGTCGACGACGACGGCGCCGCTTACGTCGCTGTAGGAGGGGAGGAGGGAGGGAGTGGAGGGGGATCGGCTTGAAGAGATGAGCATGGTAGTGGTTGGGTTTGAGGTTGGAACAGGAGCTGTAGGCTCAGTTTGAGTGGATTGCTGGTAGCGGGATGCGATGGACGCCGATGAGATTGAGTGATCCGCTGCGAGAGAAAGGAGGGTCGTCGGCGGGTCGATGTCTTCCCAGGTAGTCTGAGCTTGGGTTTGTGATTCTTTTGGCGGCTCTGGCTCTGACTCCGGCTCTGGCCTGAGTGATGAGGGCGAGGGTAAGGTTGAAGTTGGGTGAAGGGCAGATGGAATTGAATCGGGCTCCTTCTGCTCCTGGTCTGGTCCCGGTACCGGTGCCGGTGCAGTTGCCTGACGGCTATGAGCCTTAACGGCAAGTGGTTCGGTGACCGCTGGAGCGCGCGCTTTGCGACTGAAAAGTGACCGTAAGGAGAGCTTAGACTCGGTGGTTGGCGCTCGAACTTGGTCTGGAGCTGAACCCACCAAAGACGGGGAGCTCTTTTTGTAAATTGACGGCATGATCTTGATGATGATGATGACGATGATGATAGATGCGTGATAGTCTTCTCCCTCTGTAACCCGCTCAGGTGTTAATCGCGTTATTCGCTCGTTGTCAGACAGAATCGTCAGCGCCCGAGAAAGCCCGACCCGGACGCATTCGACGCTGACGTGGACGTGAGCTGCAAGTGCAATGGCCGGGAGCACTTTCTTCTCTTTCAGTCCAGTGCGGACGGCGGCTTGGATTCGAACCGGAACTGAATCAGGCCTCCAGGCTGTGGGACGCGATTCTGCACAGAAATGGGCTGCCGAATCAATCAGAGTCCAGCATCTGGGGTGGGCCTGGATGTCCTGCAGGGTGCAGAATGATGTTCTGAGGGTTTCGATAGGCTGCCACTGTGAGACGTCGTGAGTCAAGCGCGAAAAGGTATTATAACTGGACAAACCTTCTATATGTAGTCTGAAGCAGAAACATTTGTGGAAGAGGGAAGTCGGGGTGGAGCTGGCGAAGTGTTACCCCTGGTCTCATGGTCGCTTGGCCCCCAAACCAGAGCTGGGCGTCTTTCCCCCATTCTGACCCCGCACTTTTCCCCCGGGGCGAAGCAGCTGAGCTGCCTAAGCTCAGCGTAGGCTTATATAGCCCAGTCTAGATCTGAATAGTCCCATTAGACTCTGGAGGCCCAAACTCGCAGTCACTCATTCTTGTGTTAATTCTCTTTTTGCAGCTGCAAAATACAAGCCATGGACCCTACTCAACTCCCTCCCTCTACTTCTCCCACCCTGACCTTAGCCCACCCAACCGTCGCCGAAACCCAGCGAATCTGGGCCCAAACGTCAGATATCTGGACAGACGCTCTCACGGTTCCGCAGTACTTGGAAGAGTACGCGTACCTGCTGACCGTCCCACTTGCGCGGGATCACGGGATCACACAGTGGATCCTTGTGGATAGCCTCGACAATCCGACCGTGCCAGTCGACGATCTCAATGGACGCAAGGGGACAAGGAGAGTGCTGGCCTCGTGCGAGACATTTCGCAAAAGGGCACTACTCGCCAATCGACTCGGCAGCGATGATTCCAAGAACCGATGCACCGACACCCTCGTCCACGGCATAGCGAGCGTCTTCTGTGACCCCCAATTGCGAGGGCGGGGGTACGCTTCGAGACTATTGAAGGAACTAAGCCATATCTTGCCACGATGGCAAGCGGACGAGGTCGAGAAGACTAGAGGCGTCGGTAGCGTGCTCTACTCGGATATTGACCCGGCATTCTACAAACGACAGGGCTGGGTTCCGTTCCCGAGTGATCATTTGGAATTTGAGCCCGCACTACTCGATCATGCCGCTGAGCCGCTCTACGCTGAGAATCTGGCCTCCCTCTGTCAGAGGGATGAGGAGATTCTCCGGGCGTCAATGTCAAGCCCGTCAACGACGGGTGAGGGGGGCAAGACAAGATTCGCGATCATCCCAGATCACGACCATATGCTCTGGCACCATGCCAAAGAAGAATTCGGCGCGCACAAGCTGTTCGGCGGCAGTAAGAAGCCCGAGATCAAAGGAGCAATTGCCGGGCCTGCGGGGAGTAGAGTCTGGGCCATCTGGACGCACCGGTTCTATCGCCATCCTCAGAGCAACGATTCGGCTGCGAATACGCTATACATTCTCCGTCTCGTCACCGAAACCCCTTCGCCTGCGTCCGAGAGCATGAGAGCTGTGCTCCATGCTGCGCAGTCTGAAGCTGCCAGTTGGGGATTAGGCAAGGTGAAATTGTGGAATCCACCCAGAGACCTAGAAGAGGCTATCAGGGCATCCGGGGTGAAGTTTGAAAAGAAAAAGAGAGAGCAGGATAGTGTGCCGTGCCTAAACTGGTTCGGAGAGGAGAGTCCAGATGAGGTGGAGTGGGTGCTTAATGAAAAGTATGCTTGGTGTTGACCCTCCTAAAACCCATACAGGACTCCTTTCTGTGACTGGACTTATCGGGCCTGTATAGACTTCAGATTAGATTTTTCCATAAAACGCCAAGCATCACTATAGAGAATAGACGATCGTTTATTTAGTGTTCAGTCCGCCACAGTTCTGTCCGGTATGCTTAA
Organism: Aspergillus foveolatus; assembly: GCF_047715535.1. Taxonomy (NCBI): domain Eukaryota; kingdom Fungi; phylum Ascomycota; class Eurotiomycetes; order Eurotiales; family Aspergillaceae; genus Aspergillus; species Aspergillus foveolatus. The sequence goes on along the minus strand of NW_027396115.1, from coordinate 22,533 downwards.
GATCGTTCACACCGCCTCGGCCAGCACATCTATTTACCGTGCTTTCTTTACTAGCATGGCGAGAAGTCCAACTCAGTTAAAAATCTGTGCATGATTAATGGCACGCGACAGCGTTTGCAGTCTTGGCAAGATGAAGCTATACGCAAGGACCACCCGGCACTAATCCACTTTGGCTAGAAACAACCGAGAAGTACTAGTCCTTATCTAGTTAGTGGAAAGCAATCAACGTATTGGACCTGTGGATCGAGACTCGATCAACGTCACTTAACTCCTGCAGCAAGTCAACACGAGAGCAGCTTGATCTATTGCAGTCTTTGATACATTCTACTCTTCCGTCTCATAATCCAATCTAGCAATCTGCTAAACTACACGCACATCAAGCTTGCCATCAACATGTCCTCCGCAACACACACCACAATCCCCCCAACAATGAAATCCTGGCTCTACTCCAGTACACAACCCTCAGTAATCAGCAACCTCACATTCACTGCCTCAGCCCCTTCCCCTCCCCTCCCCAGCTATGCAAACCAGCTTCTCATCAAAGTCTTCTCTACATCCCTCAACCCCGCCGATCACAAAGTCCCCCAACATGCTACGATTCCCTTCACGGGTGGCAGAACACTGATATGCAGTCTCCCCGCTTCACCGGGTCTCGACTTCGCAGGGAAGATCGTGTCAGTACATCCGAAGCATAGGACGGAGTTTGAACCCGGGCAATTGGTATACGGATGTCTTGCGAGGCCGCGAACATTCGGCACAACGGGGGAGTATATCCTTGCGGATGCGAACGATGTTGCGCATTTACCGGAAGGCGTGAGTGTGGATGATGCAGCGTGCTTGGGTGTTGCCGTGAGGACCGCGTACCAGAGTCTGAAGAATTATCTTGATTTGAGCAAATTCGAGGGCAGCAGCGGGCCGAGAGTCTTCATAAACGGCGGTAGTGGTGGATGTGGTGTGTTCGCGATTCAGATTGCGAAGATGCTAGGCTGTCACGTTACGACGACCTGCTCGGGTCGGAATACTGAGCTAGTCAGAGATCTCGGTGCGGATGAGATCATCGACTATACAATCACCAATGTCACCGAAGCCCTAAAGACCAAGGGCTTAGTCTTCGACCATGTCATCGACCATATCGGCCTCCCCGAGAACCTGTACGCTGAATGCCACCATTTCCTCAAGCCATCGGGAGTCTGGGTGCAGGTTGGTGCGGGGAGTATCCTCACTGCATTCTGGAGGGCGATCACGCCGCCGTTTCTCGGAGGCGGACGGAGATGGTTTGTTCCGCTTATGATGGCGAATAGCAAGGAAGATCTTGTGGAGGTCGGGAATCTGCTTAAAGAGGAGAAGCTTCGAGTTGTTAAGGATGGGAATCGGGTTTGGGAGTTTGGGGATGTTAAGAAGGCGTATGAGTTGTTGGCGAGCGGGAGGGCAAGGGGGAAGATTGTTATCAGAGTTGCGGAGGACTAGGTGGGCAATACCTTTGATGCGACTTGTTGTAATGCATGTTGCATGCGTAGCTGATCTTGGCTGTACGCTTGATAGGTAGGTGGCAGCCAGCAGTGATTTCCAGCATCGTTCTCATACCTGCTCAGGGCTTTGCACAATTCTGTCTTAGGCAATTCAATCACTATACCCAGGATGTCTAAGCAGATACAGAGACTTTTCTGTCCATTGAATTGAAGTGCCTCGTCTGGTTTCCATTGCTTATACAAATTGGAGAGGCCCAGGGGCAGCACCTATAGTTTCCTAGTCAAAATCCCGGGATACCTAATGCGCCATTCCTTATGGAACGTCAACAACCGTGAGGGCAACAGCCATTGAACCAAAGAGTGCCCCTAGTCTACCAGGTGGCACTGGTCTTCCTTACCTTCTGAAACTGCTGGAGAGCCGCGTTCAGGAACAGATCTATTCGTGCTTCTCACGCATTCTTGTTATTCACCATGGGTGGGAGCTGCTATCACGGCAAGATACATCATGGGTTTACTCTCCGCCATCATAGAAACAGTTGTCTGCGCAGAGGTATATGCCTTTGTAGGTGTCTACCACTGAGCGTCAGGATATGCAACTGGGGGCACAGTTGCGCATACGTTTGCAGATCATAAAAGTAGCGCAGACCGTAGATATTTTCTTTCGATCTTCTTCAGGATTTGCACGTCTGATGGGGAGGAGGGAAAAGGAATCTATGCTAACAGTATGTCCGCCTTGCACATGGTGCACAAGGGATTTAATCAGAGGTATGACAGGCCAAGTGAAGTCAGATTTTATTTTTGTATTCTTGTAATTTAGCAAACATTTAAGCAGCGCTTGTTAGGAATTAGGCATGAGGTGAATATTTGCCAGATATTGACTTCTATGCTTGGCCTCATGAGTGGGAGCGAACTGGAGAACTCTTCATGAAACAAGTTGTCGCTTTCAGTTGGCTTTCACAAACGTATATGTACAGCTCCTGTAGAATCCTATCACAAAACTCCGTCGTCTATATCTTATTCAATTCAGCTCCTGAATAGCCTTAGGCCGCCCTCCTCAACATCCTCGTCACTCTTCTCTCCATCCTCATCATCACTAACATCGTCCTCTCGTAGTATTCCACTCGCACTCCTCCCGAGCAGACTTGCAAAGAATTCCTCACGCGCTCTCTTCGTCCACGTCCCTCTCTCCTCAGGCGCCATGAAATTCTGCAGTTTCTCATGGACATCAAAGCGCATTTTTCGGCCCTTCGAGGCCCGCGTGTCGACCTCGCGCTTCACTTTGTCCTTTCGCATGCCAGTAACGGGGTGGATTGCGCCCGCACCGTTGCGTGACGGCAAGATGTGAAGAGTGTCAAGCCCGTTGGTTATCGCGTCGGTGGAGGACATGCGCTGAGAGACGAGGTCTCGGAGGAGAGATTGGTAGAAGACTGTGTCATCGTAGATTTTAACCTCGTTTGGCTCGGATGTAAATCCTTCTGTGCTCTTCAGGCGCTTCGATGAGCGGTCAGTGGTTTCAGATGCAACGTGTGCATCTAGCACAGCGGTGATGGTTTGCTGTGCGCCTGAAGAACCTAGCAGTTTCGTCTTTGAGTTTGCGAGCGTGGTTGCAGTCGCTGACCCGCGGACTTTAAGCGACCATTTATCAAGGATGGCGCGGCGGTGCGCAAGCGAGTCGGATTCTAGCTCCGCCATGCGCTTCCAGAGAGAGGATGTAGATGTACTGGTTGTCGCAGGAGAAGGGCGCTTGCGCTTCTTAGAGTCATCTTGTGTTTGCGCATCGACGAGAGTGAGACGGAGATCTTCGAGTGTAGACCACAGCGTAAGGGCGGCTGTTTCGGCTGACTTGAGAGCGTCGGTGTCGGCGTCCTCAAAGGGTTGGGTTCGCGTAGCCAGCTGGTTAGCTGCCGTGAGACCTTTTTGGAGCTTGATCCGGGCGTTGAGGAGGGCGTCGAATGTTGCACGTTGTTGTTTGACGGCACGACCTTTTGTTGCGTCCGCCTTTGCGGCTTGAGAAATGGTTGCTGCGATGGTCTTTTGGTCTGTCGCCAATAGTTGACGAAGTTGGGCGCGGTCGTTGGATGTGTCTGCGGCAAACTGGACGCGGCGTTTGAGCTTCGCGGTCTTTTCTTCTTCATTTTCAGACTCATCGTCTTCTTCCTCCTCTTCTTCCTCCTCTTCTTCTTCATCATCTTCATCATCTTCGCTGTCATCCTCGGCCGAAACATTCTCGTCTTCGTCGGAGAACCCGTCCTCGTCGAAACCCTCCCCATCCTCATCTTCCTCGGTGTCATCCGAGTCCATATCCACATCGGCATCCTTGCGACCTTTCACGCTGCGAGCCTTTGATTTACGAGGCCGCTCATCTTCGCTTTCTTCAGAAATATCCTCGTCCTCGTCCTCATCACCATCTTCATCCTCATCTTCGAGATCACTCTCGTCCTCAGACCCCTCGTCACTAGACTGTGCCCTGAACGGATCATCATCACTCTCGGCCTCGAGCGCATCCCTGCTAACCCGCGATCCAGCGTACTGTTTTCCCAGTGACATAGATTCCTCTCTGCGAAGTTTCGCTTTCCTAGTTCGATTAGTACGACCTACGTCCAACGACCACAAAGAGGAGACTAACCCAACAGCCTGATAGTGCTCCCTACCGGCATTCGTATCCTTCACCTCGACGTCCTCATCGCTGGAGATTTCACCGCGCTCGATGTCCTCGGGGTCGTAGTCTGTTTGGATAGGTTAGAGTTAGTTTGGCACTCAAACCGTATAAAAATCCATAAGGAAAACTCATACCCCTTGGTGTAAGGTCTTCTAAATCAGCAATCTGCTCTGCTAACGATTTTGGCGCCATTCTGCGATCGTATATTCGTTGAATTGAGCGATGTTGATCCGCAGAAATTATTTTTCTGCCGCGATAACATTTTCGAAGATCAGGGAGGCGGTCAGCTGTTTTGCCCCACAGAGAGCTCATCATTGGCTTAATACTGGGAGCGGTGAGAGCTATCTCCGGCAGTATTGCATTTCCCGGCCTCAGGCTTCATGGCTTTCTACTCCAACGACATCACAAGCACAGAACAGCATGGCGACGCAAAGGAGACTTTTTTCGACATTCCGATGTCTGCACCATGATAATCCGCTGGTATCTCTAAATCATTCTTCTTTCTCGAAATTATCTAATAGTACGCTTGCAGGGCCTCCCACGCTCCGGCACCCCGCCCTCATTCCCCCGTCGCCGCGGTCTCCCGGAGAAGCGCAAGATCCGCGATGTGAAAAAGGTCATTGCCGTGTCCTCTGCGAAGGGTGGTGTAGGGAAATCAACAATTGCGGGTACAGCTTCTGTCGCGTTTCAACTTTGTACTGGTACTGAAAATATAATCTAACGAAACGGACGAACAGTGAACCTAGCTCTCGCCTTCGCGCGCCGCGGCATCCGCACCGGGATCCTCGACACAGATATCTTTGGCCCTTCCATTCCAACACTATTGAATCTCTCGGGGGAGCCGAGACTCGATGAACGTATGTCTCAACAAAACATAACTTCACTGCTATACACATATGCTTACCCTTTCCCTGTCCAACAGACGACCGCCTCATTCCACTAACAAACTACGGCCTCAAATCAATGTCAATGGGCTATCTCCTCCCTCCTTCCCCATCCCCTACCCCAGAAACACCACAACATCACTCGCGAGTCCCAATGGACACGACCCCGATTTCCTGGCGTGGATTGATGGTCACAAAAGCCATGCAGCAGCTTCTGCACTCCGTTTCCTGGGGTCCCCTTGACGTGCTGTTTCTTGATCTCCCACCCGGCACGGGAGACGTGCAATTAACAATTGGGCAAGAGATCATCCTCGACGGCGCCGTGATTGTCACCACACCACAGGACATCGCGCTCCGCGATGCAGTAAGAGGGTTCGGGATGTTCCAGCGCATGAATGTCCCTGTGCTCGGCATGGTGAGGAACATGGCGTTCTTCGCGTGTCCGGAGTGTGGGACCAAGACCAAGATATTTTCGGCGGGCTTGCAACATCATGGTCCTGGTGACCAAGGCGGCGAAGGGGACTGGGGTGTTCTTGCAGAGTGTAAGCGGCTTGGAGTCGAGTTTTTGGGCGATATCCCGCTTGATGCGCGGGTTTGCGAGGATGCGGATCGTGGAATGCCGACTGTTGTTTCGGAGGAGGGAGATCGGAGTGCGAGGAGGGAGGCGTTTATAGGTGTTGCGGAGAAGGTTGCGAAGAAGGTTGGGGTTGAGTGGTAGATTTCTTGTCAGCGTATCATATTCGGTAAAATTAGAGATGTATTCTAGTTGCATATACCCGTTTTAGAATGAAATCGTTATATACAGGAACAGAGAGTCCAGGGTAAATAATAAGGATAGGGTATATATAGCATGGGTATAGATACACAAGAGGGCATAAATCTCGACATATGTCGAATGTACATCCAAACCAACATCACATAAACCAACATCACATAAACCAACATCACATAAACCAACAGCAGCAACAAAAAGCAATCATACCAAAGCACGATAGGTATCAATCTAGATCCAACATATATAATACAGATGAGAAGATATTGGCTAGACAATATGTCACCTACTTCTCATGATCCACGCCGTTAGTTAGCGGAAGGCTGTCAGCAGAGACGTAAACCGAGTTGTGATCCGTAGACGGCCTCAACACTCCATCGGCATTTAGCACAGCGCGGGTACTTGCCGCATCAACACCACCCAACGTTGTAAGAGCAAGGGATTTTTCGTCGCCAATAGTACTCCCTGCGTCGTCCGTCACCGGGTCAGACTGAACCGTAAACCCGCTGCGAATGGTCGCCGAGCCGCCCTGTGACGATGGGCGTTGGTCCAGATCCTGCGAACTTTTGGACGTGCTTGCGGTTTGCGCTGAGGGTTTGATGGTGCCGGGGACGTGGAAGAGGGCGCGTGTGCTGGCGTTTTCGGACTTGTCAGGGCCTTCGTAGTTCGGCAGGACGATGAACGGACCGGGGACGAAGGATTTGTTCGATGAGACCTGGGCAAGGGATGGGTTCGAGTCGGTGAGCTTATTATCATTGCTCGGCGTTTTCAAAGTGGGAACCTTGTCATTCAACTGTCGCGCTGGCTGTGTCGGGATTGACGCGGCTTTGTCCTTGGTTTCCTGGTGCTCAATCGAGGCGCCTGCTCGTCCGGCGTCGACGCTGGCTCGATTTGACCGCTGTGACCGGCTGTCCATTTCTTGCTCACGCTTGATTGTCCGCTTATCGTGCTTGGTGGCAAATCTGGCCCACATCGTCATGGGGTAGCTGGTGCGGAGACCCTTTGGTGGAAGGGCACCTGGAGAGAAGCGTCTCGCGGCCAGCGCGCTGGGTGGCGGGGTATCGCCGTCGAAATCCTGGAATCCGGAGGCGAGGCCTGCAAGCCGTAATTGGTGTATCCGCGCCTTTTCCTTTGCAAATTTTTGATCCCATTCTTCCTTGACTAGCATCCATTTCATAAGGAGGCCGGGATTGATTGTGCCGACAGATGAAGGGGGCAGTTGAAGCGCTGGACAGTCGCGCGGGGGAGGAAGGGGGTATATGTGGCCTCGTTTATCCACCCTCTGGCGAATCATCCGGTCTTTAAATGGTGGCAGCGGGTCACCAGCTTTACCTACGGCAGTGCCCGGTCGATCGTGAGGTCCCTTTTCCCTGCCCTCGTTGTCAGATGTCTCGGGGCTCTCTGACTCGCTTGATGAGATGGGGGAGACTTCGTCGTCATTGACGATGTCGACCGTTGTATCCTGCGCGCGAGCCAGCGCCCACGCTCCAAACTGCGCAATTGATCGGAACATGTATTTGGCAGGACGGGTGAAGCTGAGAATGGGGGCCACATGACACAGATCATCCCATACCTGGAGCTGGACGTATGTTCCAGGGTACTTGTTGACTATTTCGCGCTTCGGGTCGAGCTCGGCGAGGAAACTGTCGTTCGGCGGGTAGGCAGCAGGGTTGGCCGCTTTATGAGCGATGTAGAACTGCTCGTCCCGTAGCATCTCGCCGCCACCGCTGATAATCTGAAGAGGGGGCAGTCCTCCGAGAGAAGGCTGGAAGATAGGAGAAACGAGGGGATGGAAGAGCAGCTCGTTGGTTGTGTACATGTGGATCTGGTCCTTTACCTCTATCGTTTTGCCGTTCATCACGAAAGACGGGGGTCGGCGACCGTGGCCCAGGGTCGGCTCAGACTCGCTGACCCTGAACACATTCGCTTCTCCTGTCGGAGGCTCGTTCTTCTCATCCGTGGTGGCTGAATTCTTCTTCAGGGCTTCGTTGATCTCTCGGATCTCGTCTTCGTTCGGCGGAGGCCATGCCAGCGACGGTTTATGCAAGAAGCCATGGGGCGGGATATAGTCGCCAGGATTGTCCTTTACTATGCTAGGAAATGAATGCGTGAGGTCAACCCAGGGTGAAATCAGTATTGCGCCAGCCGGTAGCGGCAGTCCTTGGTCACGGCAAATGACAAGCATCCTGCCAATCTTTAGCTGAGGATCAGTCTAAGTAGCTCAAATAGACTCACGAAAGGATCATTCCCCCTCCAGCAGAGTCCCCCGCGAAGATGATATCCTCCGGAGCATGGTCTCGTAGGAGGTAGAGGTAAGATGCCAATGAATCCTGTAGTGGGCAGGGGAACGGAAATTGCGGCGACAAGCGGTAGTCGGCTTCCATTCGTCAGCAAAGGTTTAAAACCAAATCAAAGTTACTCACTAGAACAGTTAGCAAATTCGATTTAGTAACAAAGTCTAGGGAAAGTGCATACCGTGCAAAGACCCTCCCCTTGAGCTTCCTCGCATGCCGCTGCAGCTGATATCGATGCGTCTGCACACTCCCGAAATAGTACGCGCCCCCATGGATGTACAGCATGATGCGCCTGTTGTTCGAGTCGGATTTCGCGGCGTGTTTCCGTGCATTATAGTCGCTATGCATCTCAATCCACTCGCCTCGCAGTTCTCCATTATTTTTGTCCCCCGACGGACCGCGCCACTGCCACCACCTCTCACCCCCGACCTGTGCAACGCCCTGAGGGCCCAGTTGCTTGATTATCAGGGCCGCCGACTCCGATAGAAACTCCTCTGCGATCGAGACTCGCTCGATCCGCACCCAGTGCGGCGCGGGAACGCGCTGCGCGGTGAATTCCTGGATATACTCAATCGGACGCTTGGAGCTGAAATTGATAAACTCGCGGATCACCGAGATTCCCTCATCATAAGAGAGGTGGACATTGGGTTTATTGTGGAGGGTTTTACGGTTGGCGTACTGTGCTGTAAGTACACGATCACGCCCGGGAAAGCGCGGGAGGGCAACGTACATGAGAAAAGAGCGTGGAAACGACGGTCGGTGTGAGGGCGACCCCGATTGAAAGACTGCTCAATGCCATGGTGCGTCAATGATGCTCATTGCCGGGCACTAGTTCGGGGTTGGAAGGGGAGAGATTGGAGTGCAAAGAGTAGTTCAGGGGAATGATATAGACACAGGGCGATCATGGGTGAAGCTGGACGGGCTGGAACGGTGGAGATAGCAGGTAGCCAGGGCCGTTCGTCATCGAAAAGAATGGGTGATGAATGAGAACGACGACATGGTCGTTTTATGGAGCTGCGAACGGAGAAACTAGAAGGGAATGCCATAGGGAACTGAGGAGAGCGGAAGGGGGGGCGGCGGCATGTGATGTCATCCTGCTCAGCCCCTGGCTCCGCAGCCGCGGATGCCACTCGACATTCTATGGAATATGTTCTCATAGTCAGGAACAGCGACGAGATCAAGCGAGGACTTCTGCTTTAAGCCATTGCCAGACGCGTTATCATTTGGTGGTCCTGAGCGTGGTCTACATGGGTGCCATCTCTGATACGAGACAAAAATACGAGAGAACCGAGAAATACGAGGCAGACCCTGAACCGTCGAGCCCCACTATCCAAGACGACTTTGTGCTTAGCATCAGGAGCACTGACGTTCTCCATAGACACCCACTCAATTTCATCAATTTCATCAATTGCGTAATGAATCGAGCGGTGAACACTATCAATTGTTCGACGGCCCGATGAACGGCTACACAACAGAGCCGAGGTCGAGACCACTCTGTCGGGGTGGATGGGCTGTCCCCCTTAGTGCAACCGAGCCCGCACGTGGTACGGTATCCGTGTTACGATTGCCCATCCAGCTGCTGCCAGGTAAGTTCGCGCTCATTACCAGTTTATGAATATTGCATTGTGAGGATAAGAAAGTGGCTGACTCAGCTCAGATGTACATCGTATCCCATAAGCGAACGGGCCATGCAAGCGAGCGGGCCACCTCTGTGTTCCATATAGAATGGCGCCTTTTTAAACTCTATTATCTCAACAATTAGGTTTTTAGTGATACTATATATTCGCTGTAGATAAATCCTTGGATATATATATATATATATATATATCTCTTATTTTTAGACTCTATAACCTTAAATTTACTTCTAAATAGAATGATACTCTATATGTCACAGGCTATGGCCTGGGTCTTGGTTATCGGCCATGCCCTCAACCAGTAGAACATTCTAGGAGGGTGGACAGAATCTGATGGGAACTTAGGAGCATGTATATAGAGGGAGAAGAAGGCCTACCTTCATACTTCTTCTCCAAGCTTGTGATACTCGTGAATACAGGACAGTGTCAGAAGTGACTGAACGACGTCAGCAATCAACCAGCTGCGCCGCAGCCAGCGTGTGACAATATCGGAAGAATAACGGCCCGGAGCTATCATACTGGCAATATGAGGCTAAAGGCCCGAAGGGGACTAGGGTCATATCTACAATATGAAGGGCATACTGGAAGTATGATCGGGACATAATAGGAGTATGATGCCGGCATATTGGGGATATGATGGAGCAAGGTATTTAAGGACGCTCATTTACCATGTAATTAGTTTTGTACTTCGTGTCTTATTTTCGGAACAATCAAGATAGCCAACATTGTCAAGTTACTGCATTTCACCCTACCTTCCTTGTCTGATCTCAGAATATCCTTAGGACCTGTTGAGCCCTACTCCTAAGAAGGACTCTTTTGGCCTTATCTGACAGACAGCTAGTTGAAAACAATACTACCTACGCCCGTGACACTATGAGACCGAAAATCCAGCTGTATTAACATTACATAGAGAAATACTTATCATAGCAGGAGCCAGGAGACAAACTCTAATACCTAAGTAGAAGCTACTTGAAATAGACTATATATATACTTATATATCTCTAAACCTACTTGTTGTTGAGATATTAGAGTATGAAAAGACACCAGTTTATATGGAATCCAGGAATTGTAATAGACGGAGTTGTAGGACAGGAGGAATCAATCAATATAGCAGAAAGAATCGTATCAAATACTTGAATCAAGGACTCAGTAAGTACAGAAGACTGAAGCTTGAAGAATCCAAGAATTCGAGGGTTCTTCATCCATTTATATACATATGAGGATCTGTCGAGGAGTATTCCATAACTCCATCTCGGAGTAATACAAACTCCACTTGTATGATTGATACCGAGCTCGATATCTGTTTCTCCGTGAGGTCAAAGATACTCCGATAGAGAGGTGGGGAATTCCTATTACAGGAATACACAGGTGTTATGGGTCCTTGCCTATACAAGGACCTTAGACCTTAGTGACTCGGCCAAGGCCTACGTTGTCCTGAAGGCGGTGAGCCACCTGTAAGACTTCCTCATGACAGCAATCCCTTTTTCCTTTCTCCTTTCCAGCGATTCCTTCTTGTACATACGGCACGTCTAGATAGGAGAGATCCATCTAAACACGTCCCATTACAAGACGTGACCCGCTGGCTTGCAAGGCCCATTCGTTTGCAGGATACGTTAATATGCTTCCATCGTCAATGCGTCGAAAACGGTTGTGCAGCAGTCGATGTCTTCGTACGGATGCAAGTATCAAATCGGCAAAGGCTGGCGAAGAGGAGTGCCAAGAGAAACGTACTGGCCTCGCTGGAAATAACGGATCGATGGGAGGCCAGAGTTGAGTGCTAGGAATTGTTGCGAAACAGTCAGTTCGTACGCGTCTGTGGGCTCATTTGCACTCCGCTTTACGAAGAGACATCCAAAGATCTGAGAAACAGCTTATCGCAGTGCGGATATTGGCGGTTAGAGAAGATCATAGCAGTTGGACTAGGTTGCCTTGGATCTCGATGCCATTAGTCCTGATGCCATTAGCTCTGCCATTAGGGTTCTCGTCGCTTCGGTCTCCAGAAGACACCACTTCAGTTCTCAATGCCAGTCTGGGAATGTCTGTTGGTGATGCCCTGCCTCATCACCTCTTCTATCAATCCCACAGACAAGGTATCGTTGACAGATTCAATCTCAGATCACGGAGCAAGGTGTACCGAAACCTCAGGTGAAACAAATAACACGCCAAAAGGGTCTTGATTGCATGGCCATTGCGACGCCTCGATCCTCTGCACACTCGTCTTGCTGGGATGCAGTGCTTCCCCAAGGGCAATGCGCCAGCGGGTTTGAGTATCACTATCAAAGTGTCATGCTCGCTTTATACGCCGTGATATGACGGCATTGCACTTCCCGTAGATTCGAAGTTCTGAGGCCATAACACACGATGGGTGGTATCGTTGGTGTAGGTCCTGCTGGTAACAACGATATGCCTCATGCAGAGTCTGGGCAGGTCACTAACGCAGACGAGTCCAAGTATTGCCGACTTGTAGGCTTCAGGGGCTCGTTTCGTACTTGTTCTTTGTCCATGCTTTGCAGTGTCAAAAGGAGCGTCTTGTTCCATACCTCCCTTGAGACAAGGACAGTACAGCATAGTCAACGCATAGAAACGACCGAGGCATTTTCAGTGGCCTTCTGGCGATGGGTATTATCCTACATCAGTCTGCTTGTAGCCCACTAGACTCTAACCGCCGCTTTGATAGGACAAGCAATGCCCGTTCGCGAAAAGAACGCTCCAGGGCAGGGTGGTTCCGAGCTTCGGTGCCTTGGCGATGAGCCTATGAGCCGACTGTTGACGCCTTTCCATCGCAGTTCATGCCTTGCAGTGGCGTTAGGTCCATCCAATGGATAAGTCATAGCGCAAGAAGATGTCTTTGACTGCCGGGAAGCTGGACCTGGCTGAGGTGGTCCAACTCAATGTATCACGATTCTGCACTCCATCTAAACAATTGCTCGCAGCGATGTAAACCCGGGCAAGCTTGTATATTGAATAAAGAAGCCAGATGATTAGAGCACGGTGTAATGCCCCTTATCATATATAAATTGAATAATGGCCGAGCTCTACTTGAGCGATCTTTAGGTAGGGTCCTCGTCGATTGGTTGGTAAGCAGGAACATGTCCATGATCCCCCACTATTCAAGGACCATTTGGGCAAGCTGGATGCGGCACTAGCTGTTGGGTAATTATAGGTTAGATTTAAATAGGAACAATCGAGTCGCTACCCATTGAGCAATGAGGAGGTAGGTGTGCACCATTGCCCCTTATCTTGGACTTGATAGATGTCTCTTCAAGGCAGCTCATCGTTTCCAGGTCGGTTGGAGATAGACGGCATATGCTGCCGCGTGAGGGAACTGTGAGGTGTAGGTTTAAGAGACTCATTTCTCTTCTCGAGCCCCTGCTGTATAGACTGGATGGTATGACACAGAATACCGAGATCTGTCTGGAGGTTGTTGATGTCCTGCGGGGCGTCGTGGAGGTCGCTGATCAACTGATAGAGCGCTTTACTGCTGGAGTATGCTAGCCCAGCGATGTCCAGTACGCTAGAGACCACACTCAAGGGATCCATGCTGACTTGCGGACTCTTTAGACGCCGCCAGAATCGGCACGGGCGAACGGGAGATGGTGGGTAGGATAGTCCCAGCTATAAACGGGGCGGGTTCAGGGTCGTCGTCGGTGATGCCGTTATCCTACGTAGACCAACTTCCCCTGCAGTTAGCCCGACAGAGCAGGGTATGCATCACAAAGCACCAATCATGTAGATGGCCACTTTTTTCATGAGAGGTTAGCCTTGGTGGAACATCCTGTCATCATGTCAAACTGCAGTTCACCAATAACAGGTAGCAGTGCCACAGGATACCCCATGCTTCCCAGCCGAGATGAAGCTGCGCGTCGTCTAGGTATTGACAGTGTCAGCCTGGCAAGAACAGCCGACGAGGACATATCCAATCACACTGTCTGGAATCTGGCAAGCTATGAACATTGCGAAGTGAGCTTGGACGGAGGCAGGCCTTTAACATTCCCGACAGTCCAACTCCATTCCGTTTGCCTGCACTCTTTGCCTACCAGACCATCAATACTGCTCTCTTATGCAAAGACGCTGTTCTTTAAATCTTCCCTCTCAACCAACTGCCCGCTAGGGAATTCATTATGACCGCAGTAGGGTATCTGGACTCGCCGCGGGACGTCCGCGAGGGCGGAGGAGGGGACCAGTGGAAGAACATCAAGGTTCAAGACCAGGCGAAGGCAGAAATAGGCCACAGATACAATTTCTACTTTGGTATAGTTGCTCTCTTTTACTGGGGTCGAAATAGTCACGGCTCCGAGGTCATGCTTGACCTAGAAGGAGAATGAGCCCTAAGAGACCTGCGGCGGCTACCGAGGCTGACCGTTTCCAGCCGGTTGCTATGGCAGGCGGGGAAAACTCCTATCGGCCAGCTAACCTGTCATCTGCAGGGCTTAATTCTTCTTCTGCTTCTTCTCCTCACTGACTCAAATGTCTTCTTGCACAGGCCCAGGTTCATCTCAGCGTACGGAAAGTCCTACAACGAAGAATTTGGAGTTTATGCCTTGGTTGTCTCCCATGAGCTTCCACGAACGCTACTCGAGAGTGGTTCTTACAGACCGAGGAGTTCGAGGCTTGGGCAGCCGGGGCTCAGAGATTGCTGTGGTGCCCCGGCATTCTTAAGACCATGATTTCCGGTTGATACTCGGGCTTTACCGGTGGCTGATGGGTCATGATTGCCTTTGCCAGCGGGCGCCGGAAAGTCTGTCATAAGGTATGTGTGCAGGAGTGGGCTCGTCTTGCTCGGGGCCTTACAATGGACATTGGACATGATCTAGTTCACGAGTGATAGACCACCTCAACAAGCGATATCACGAGCAGAGTGTCGGGGTTGCATTCATCTTCTATGACCACAAGATGGACGCAAAGCAGCAGACAGCCGAAAATTTTATCTCTGGAATAACCAAGCAATTCCTGCAGAAGCAAAGCCGAAAGATGGCCCCATCCAAGGTAGCGTCCTCCTACGATACCCACACCACTCACCAAACGCGGCCTGGCCTCGCCGAGTGCTGCGAGCTGCTAGGGACTGTGATCGACTCGTTAAGACTGACTAGGGTATTCATCGTCATCGATGCAATGGATGAATGTGTCTTTTAAGACCACTCCAGCACACCTCTGGGTGACTTCACGATCGGAGCCGCGGGTGGAAAGACTGTGTGGGAGTTGGCCTAGGAGAGAGATTATTGCTCAGGAGCAGGATATCGAGACGTATCTGGATGCTCATATTGAGGATGAAGGGGAGCTGGCGTATGTAGTTCAGGATGACCCCAACCTCAGAGAGGCAGCCATCCAGACCATCCTACAGCACGCACAGGGCATGTGAGTGCTCGTTTTCTGCTACGCCCTTCTAGGCGACTTCTGACAAAACCGATGGGTTATTGATCAGGTTCCTACTAGCGGAACGGCATCTCGCCTCACTGGTAAATGAAGACAACCATGAAGATATCATGACCGCTCTTAAGACTCTGCCTAGGACACTGTTCGACTCATAGGACGAGACATGGCAGCGAACTCAGAAAGACCCCAGAAGTCGCCGGGTCGAGCAGATCCTGTCCTGAATCTCTTATTCCCCGCGGCCACTACACATCAGAGAGCTTCAGCAGGCTCTCGCGACAAGTCAGGGGTTGAGAGAGATGAACTCGAAACGTCTTCCCCCTGTCGACGCCCTTCCTTCTGCGTGCTACGGCCCGGTGGTTCTCGACCACACGAGTGCCGTCATCCGAATGGCGCACAAATCCACCGAAAATTACTTCCTTGACCGGCGCAGGCAGTACTTCCCCGACGCCCAGAAAGATATTGCACTAGCTTGCCTTACATACCTTTCCTTTGACGCGTTCGATGTCATACACTGCAAGTCGGAGAGGGCGTTAGAAGCGCTGCTACAAGACGAGAGCAACGCACTTTTGGGATATGCGGCGCAGAATTGGGACTTCATGCCTACGGAGAGGGAGACGGAGCCATTGAGCGGGAGACCCAAGAACCGATTCTACAGTTTCTTAGTGGCAACACGCTCGCCTGCGCTGCGCAGGTCATGCTTCTTCCTGAATTCCGGCTACCGGGATACCGCGAGCGGCTGGCGATGGAGGTGACCAACGTCCATATGACGGCGTATATCGGGCTCGCGTATACGATGGAATGTCTATGTGAGAGCATCCAGGAATTGAACATGGATCCGGAGGATACACATGGCTGCACACCACTTTGTTGGGCTGCAGAGAAAGGGTTCGTTGAGGTCGTGGACTTCCTTCTCCGAGTTGGAAAGGTGGATATCAACTCCCAAGATTGTCACGGAAGAAGCCCGTTATCGTGGGCGGCAAGATACGGAAGAGCGATAGTTGTAGAGCGCCTGCTCCAGACCACAGACACAGGGATCAATATCAGAGACGAGCGCGGCCTAACGCCATTGGCTCTCGCAGCCAAAACCGGACATGACAATACCGTCGATGTTTTTCTGAAAAGCACCGCCATTGCACCAGACGCCGGCGATGCTTACTCGCAAACGCCTCTATCTTGGGCTGCAGGAAACGGGCACGAGACGGTGGTGAGGCAGCTCCTGCAGAGTCCAGCTGTCGAAATTAATTCACATTCAATATACTGGCGGACTCCACTCTCGTGGGCGGCGCAGAATGGACAAGACGCTGTTGTTGAGGTGCTGCTTGCACACCCGAATGTGGACCCAGATCTCGCGGACTCGTACAGGAGGACGCCGCTGTGCCATGCCGCTGAACACGGGCGGGTGCCCGTTGTGGAGCTCCTCCTAGAGACAGGTGCGATTGATGCTAATTGCAAGACGATCTGGAATACGACGCCCTTGTGGGCGACACAGAGTGGAGGACATGACCGCGTAGTTGAGCTACTGGTGAAGAAGGGCAAGGTCAAACCCCAGCTCGATGCAAACCCGGCCAGCCCTGGTCTCCAACAAAATCCCACGGCCATCAGCTATACGGACTACTATTGCGTCAGTCTCCGAGATTCCGCCGTCCAAGCCAAAGGGTTCCATCCTACCGAGCGGCAGACCTTGCGGCCAGACCACCGGTGGCTGGTCATTGACCAAGGAATGGGAATGGGGATGAAGATGAACCACCACCAGCAGCCATGATGGCGTCTTCTCATACGCAGCTCCGGCTGGGCAGCCGGAGTGTCATACACGAACGTGACCGGAGCCGTGTTTATAGTCGTACTGGGCATCCATAACTCCTCCGTGCGGTGTTCCATTGCGACGGGCGTTGAACACGAAACTCTATAAGACGTGATCAATTCATATTACCCCAGTGTGCGGCCAAAAGTGCTGCGGACGACTCTGGAACGGACCAGGTTAAAAAATCAGTGGCGGAGGGGACCGTGGCGACGCTTTGCATCAGCAAAGATCCTTATATCGAGTGGGGATATCTTGTGGACATTGATATAGAGATGTTCTTAGGGCTTAGCCAAGCCTGAGCTGCGGCCTAGTAACCTAAGCCTATGGATGCCAGGCAATCCCACAGGTACACGGTCGATCGAGATAGTGAACTATAGCGTCACACATCAAAGGTCGCTTAGCCACTGTAAGCCAATGAACCTGTATCCGTAAGCTAGGAGCAATAAAGTATCGGGATACCGTCCCTCATGACAATTTCTGTATCTCTACCGATTAGATGCAAGGTCACGGGGGCTAGCCTGCCCTAGACGCTGGATTGACGCCCGTAGTCAAAGTATATCATTTGTATATCAGTATAAACCAGCTTATACTGATCAGTCCCTCTACCACCAACTTCGAAGGTGCGAAGTTTACTCATCTGTCCCGTTCCCGATGAAACGTGTAGTGAAGACTACGGGCACAAAGCAGTGGACTTAGAACTGGCTCGTCTTCATCAGCATACTGTGCAGCATCTCCTCCATAGCTATACATCTCAAGCATGGCCATCCTGATCGCACAAGATTTTTCACCTGTTGAGTCGCCGCTGCGCATGGTCGGGATATGAGGTCCTGCCTATGCTATCAGCCAGCGGTCCTCAAAAAGCTCACACCGAGTTCAGAAGCGCTGTATTTCTCGCTGCAAACTGGGTCCTCTCCACACCGCTGCTGCCAGTTGGCCGTCTCAAATTTGCTGTGATCGTGATTCAAAAACGGATTGCGGTCTTTGCGACGACTTTTCCGCGCTTTGCGGTTCTGGTTCCGCGTTTGGATGTCCATGCTTCCATCCACGATATTTGGACTGGGTGATTAGCTGGAGTGAGTACCCGTACAGTCTCCACGTCTTTTCAGGTCCTCCGTCTCTTCATTGTGCCAGAAGTGTCTGATTAGGAGCAAGCCGAGTTACTCAGCTTGGCAGGCTTGCTGATATTATATCGCGCGGTGCTGCCAGGCTCAGGCCACAGAGTTGGACCGCTTCGTGCAGATCCTGATTCTCGTTTCTGTTCATACAGCTTGCCAGAACAGACAGCCAAATTACTAGGATCTTGGCATTCACAAAATCACTTCCTCGATGCATTGACAGGGCTATCCTGGGTACCCCCATAGATCGAAGTAGGTCATCGGCCTTTGCTATCATACAGCCGACCTCGTTTGTTCTGCTCAAGCTCCCTAAGCCCTGCCAACGGAGACATATAAACGAGTCAGCGGATAATGACAGGCTGAGTCAAGAAGGTTATCTGAATGATCGAGCTACCCTACTTTTTCCTCTTTGTGTTTTCTCGATGGATACATTGTGTCAGCTAGAGGCTCCTGGGCTAGCTGGGCATGCCTCCTCATCTATTGCAGATCACCGCGAGCCATGCAGGCTCAAGGTCCTGTATACTGGACAAGTCCGGTCCAGGAGCCCTTGCCAAGAGGCTCAATGATAGCATTCCTCCACAACTCCCTCTGTCCAAGCCAGAAGGCTCTGCCCTCAAAAAATCTTTAAATGTCCAACTCTTGAATTTCACAAACCTCATATCTCCATTTTTCCTCTTCTCTTGAAGCCTCTCCTCTTCACTTGAAGCCAGCCCATCCACGAGACATGCCCTCACCCGTCCTCCTGAAGGCTAGCTTGGTCTGAGTTTGGATACTGTTGGCGCGCTGTATCATAGAATCAACAATTAAGAGCTGATGCTCTGTATTCGCACCCGCAGCAGACCCGAAGTTCGGAACCTTTTCTTTTTTCCCAAAAAAAAGTTATATAATCAAGTTACAGTCTGACCAATCTAACTAATTGGGAAATAATACCATGGTTCGGGGATTCCAGGGGTTTTTCAGGAGTTGAAGAGTCACTTGACCTGTAACCTGGGTTTTTCAGGCCGGGGTAACTCCGGGCTTTCCTGAGTCAGCAGCCCCACTGAACCAGCTACACTGCATACTGAATACCTGACACTGTTGTGACCAACCTGGTCTCCATTCAGAGAATTAGGTGATATCATTGTAGTGAACACGCAGTCTAGTGACTCTATATTCTAACTGATTATCCTCTATGAAATTGATCATGTTGGTGGTCTATTGACCGCCATAATAGCACAAAAGTCATGGTAGGTTCTGTTATTACTAGAGCGCCAAGCACGGCGTCTAACCCTAAAAAAGGAGATGACTGGCCACAATCCAGGCTCAGGTCTCTTGGCACAAAGAGCTGTCTGAAAGGCTAGAACTGTTGATTCCCCTGAAGAAATCTTTGGAACTGCACGCTAGTCTTCCAGCTATCCGGATGACACTTGTGGATGCTGGTGAGGTTCGGAAATAAGTGGCGATCATGCCATCAATCATGTCAGTTGCTCAGGCGAGAGTTCTGGCGAAAGCTCTGATGAAAATCGCAAAAAGGCTTGTCGCTGTTCCTAGCACCCGCTGATGGTAGATGGATGTGACAATTAGGAGCGCCACGTGGCTGTTCTGCTCTGTACTTTGCTCTGTGCTCTGCTCTCCAAGGGCCCAAAGCAGCCAGTTCTGAGCAGCTTGGCTCTACCCCGCCGCCTTCCGGTCACGGTCTTCCTAGGATCTTAATGATAGCTAGCCAGCCAATAAAGAGTACCGCTGTGCGTTACGCATTGGCTTGTAGCGGTCTTGTTCCAGGAATCCTGGTACCCACGGTGAACTCTATGTGAGACCATCAGTAGGTACGGGCTACCTCTCCTGCTCTACCCGACTACTGCTACTAATTTCTCGTATAGAGATGAATAAGGTCTTGGCGGTCTTTGCCACAATAGGGGTTAGTGAACCCTGCACAAGTGCAAGTCACTCACTCACTTCACACTATTGCAGTGTCTGTCTATTGTTGGGACATCCCCTCCATATTAGGCAGAGTACGTCTCGCTGATAACGGCTATTCTGGCCCGTTGTGCCATTTTCATTCTAAAGACTGGCCCAGCATCCCATCAGACCACCATGGTGTGGAGTCCTGGGTGCGTGTCCAGACCACCGGGACCGGCAGGATCTGCCAAAAGCAATATATACGACATCTCGGCTTTCCACCGAATGGGACAGAGTCTAATGGGGCGCCATCGTCTCTGCATCTGGCGATTGCCCGTGAGGTTAATGATCCCCCAGCTGAATACTGGTATATCGCGTCTGTCAGTCGCCTCATAGAATTGCATGCAGATTTATTGTACTTTGATTATTTGTATTTTTATTTTTTTTTTTTATTTTTTTTTTTTTTTTTTTTTTTTTTTTTTTTTTTTTTTTTTTTTTTTTTTTTTTTTTTTTTTTTTTTTTTTTTTTTTTTTTTTTTTTTTTTAGAATAATCTTGCTGTCAAGCTGCTTCTCTGCTTCTCTGCTTCTCTGCCCCCAGATTTGCCTGCAGAAGCAGATACCTACTGTGGATGTTGACATGAATCGAACTCGCCACCCTCCAAACTCTGTACAAGAAAATCCGCACCATATTAGCGCATCCAGATTTTGCACGCGACCACATGTGACATGCTGTCCCAGCAATTACGACAGTTCAGGTTTTACTGATCGGTTGAGCGGTTAATCGAGCCTCATGGGAAAAGCAAAGCCCGCACAGCATACTTCGAAGTGGAGCAATGGCTCGGCCGGTATTATGGCTGTTGTCGCAATATTTTTAAGAAAAGCCAAAAGGGTCAGCTCACTCTGCTCTTAAGATGTCAATCTCCCCAGATCTTGACCCGATCTCTAGCCTTCCTGCATCGCTCGCCCCCGGTCATATAAATCGTGCATGTTGTTTGGCCATTAGCACGGTCCTCGATCGAGTTTCCACACCGTATCAGAACCATGGCCATATCCGCAGATGATGCGCCGAAGCTGGCGGGTAGTGTGATTGCCTTGGCTTCCCTTGCCCTGATCACCTATGCGTTGCGGGTATATTGTCGAGTCAGCAGAAGACTGTGGGCGGCGGAAGATTGGATCATGACAGCAGCAGTGGTATGTTGGCTCCCAGAATACCTTAACCAAAAGTCTAGGGAGCTAACTGGCCCAGGCTCCTTTCTGCGTACTTGTGGTAGGCTGTCTTGGAGGCGCGTTTAATGGCATCGGCATTCGTGCCTGGCGGTTGCAGCAACCTGAAAATGTGAAATACCAGGTTCAGGGCCAGAAGGTATTGCTACGGGCTGTTATTCCTGATAGTACAACTTCGGCTAATGACGGAAATTCCAGTTTTTCCTGATATTCGAGGTCGGCTATTGTGCCGCCATTATTCCAATCAAGCTCAGCATCAGCTGGATGCTGATCCGAATCGCTGAGGGGCGAAAGCTCTATATATACATTCAGTATATCGTTATTGCTCTTTTTACGATTATGAACTTCATAGCTTTGATCTTTATTCTGACTGACTGTATTCCTGTTGAGTGGGTCTCTCATGTTGGTTGCAGAAGATCGAAACACGAAGCTAACAGATGCAAAGGGCTGCCTGGGACAAGAGTCTTCTCGAAAACGGTGGACGCTGTCAACCTCCTCAGGTTCTGGCAGATGTTTACTATGCTTGCACAGCTGTCAACATTACTACAGACTGGGTGACTGCTCTAATGTCAGTACCAACCAATTCTAGTCTCTGTCCTGTCACGACTTAACCCTCTAATAGGCCAATCCCCCTGCTCTGGAACGTCCAGCTCGGCCGCAACAGCAAGCTGTCCGTCATGGGTCTGATGAGCCTTGGTATCTTGTGTGTACTCACCCCTGCAGATATTCATGATTCCTGACGACTCACTGAAACAGAGCCTCACTTTCAGCATGCGTCCGGCTCAACTACACAGTCAACCTCACCAATCAAGACGAGTTCCTGTACGCCGTAGCCAACGTGGTGATCTGGGGATTTGCCGAAAATGCCATTGGCATGACGGTTGGCAATATTGCGACTCTGCGCCCCCTGTTTCGCACACTCTTTGAGAGCACCGGTAGATCCGGCTACAGCAGCCGTCCCTCGCGACTCGAGTCTGGGTTCGAGTTGAGCCAGCATGGAAAGGGCGCCGCGGCATATACGTATACAACCACCCTCACCGAGGTCAAGGGGGCTCAGGCTCAGGACGGCAGGGAGAGTAAAGACCGGGACAGTCAGTTGAGCGACAGTGATAGCCAGAAGATGATTCTGGAGGGAAACAAAACGGGCCAGGGTACTAATATTATGGTCAGCCGGCAGGTCAATGTTTCATATGAGTGAGGTGGCGAATGCCTGGAGTGCAACGACTTGCCGTCCACCCTGTCTTCAACAAATAATCGTTCTTTTGACTTTCAAGTTATGCTGAATGCACCGTGTAGGAAAGGGAGAGGACGCATCTAGTGCCATAATGTTATTTCACACACCTAGAACGGCGGCCTTCATTGTTTTCCACTGTTTTGCCAGTCACTGGCCGAATATGTATTGTATGAATATTTGCTATAAGGGGACGGTT